>NC_137122.1:18770667-18975667 GCF_949319135.1 Squalius cephalus
TGCAGAAGACCGTGCATGCAGCATGTTTCGTACCTGGCCATTTATCCAAGGCTTCTGATTTGGGAACTTCCTGACTTTTATGGTGGGTATGATGTTATCAGCACAAGTGCTAATATACCCAGTCACATACTCGGTATAGTCTTGGATGTTGACAGAAAGATCCTCCTGGGTAGCTGCAACTTTAAACACATCCCAGTCTGTCAGTGCAAAGCAGTCCTGCAGAATGACCTCAGTCTGTGGAGTCCAGTGCTTAATTTGTTTGATGACAGGATTTGTTTGTTTGAGTCTTTGTCTATAGACCGGGTACATAAACAAAGAAATATGGTCTGAGAGTCCAAAATGGGGGCGTGGTGCAGCCCTGTATGCACAACGTATATTACTGTAGACATGATCTAATGTGTTTTTATCACGGGTAGGAATGTTCACATGTTGATAATATTTTGTGAGCACAGTCCGTAAATTGCACTGATTAAAATCACCAGCGGCAATAAAAACAGCATCGGGGTTAGCCGTCTCTAATGCACTAAAAACATCATGAAGCCTTCCGAGTGCTGCCGCGGAGTTAGCTCGCGGAGGGATGTAAACAGCAGCTAAAAACACAGCAGTGAATTCCCTCGGCAGATAATATGGGCGACACTTCAGCATTAAAAACTCCACATCTGGTGAGCAGTGTTTATGAACAGTCTGTATATTTTTGCACCATGAATTATTAATGAACACACACACTCCTCCCCCTTTGGTCTTACCAGAGGCTGCAGTCCGATCTCCCCGGTGCACGGAGTGAGTCTGTAGCTGGACTGAGGATTCCGGTACTTTCTCTGAGAGCCAGGTCTCGGTAAAAATCAGAGCACAACACTCTCTTACTTCCCGTTGTGATGTAATCCTTGCTCTCAGCTCGTCCAATTTATTTTCTAAAGATCGCACGTTAGCTAATAAAAGACTGGGTAGTGGTGGCCGGTTAGTACGGGCTTTTAGCCTAACATGGAGTCCTCCCCTCTTGCCTCGCTTGCGTCGCCGTCTCCGGAGCACTCTCCTCGGATCAGCCTCCTCACCCAGACTCGGTGCTTCCAGGCCTACCCGGGAGTGGTGGCGAGAGTTTCGGGAGCGAGTAAAGAGTTGTAGCTCCAGTGGTATAACAGCAGTACATTTAAAGCGGTTGGCTGAATTTGCAATGTCCAGTAATGCTTGCCTGTTATATGTTAAAATTGCATCACATTTATGCATTACAAAAAAAGCAAAAAACAAACAAAGATAAAAGAAAATACGGCATTCAAAAGTGGAGCGAGCAAACACGTCTGCCACGTCTGAACAGCAGCAATGCTAATCTTTCTCCTGTTGTCTCCCTGTTTCTACCTCAGGATGCTCAGCATATTTTACTAGAGATTACAGCAGCTCCAGTTCGGATCCAGCCTCACTTGGGAAGACTTCTAATGACATCAACACTCTTGAAGACAATGTGTTTAAACAATTTTCAGATGTTAAATGATATTTTAAAGTGTTGAAACTAATTTAAGTTATGTCAGGTGGTACAGCAAAAATATTATGTATTGTAGTTGTACCACCTGACATGGAAAGTGTACCACCAACCTACCCATACTTGAAATTAGCAGTTTTTATCAGTATTTGAAAGAGCTCTACAAACTTTTTTCACTCTGCAAAAGAGATCAGTTAGGCTCCTCTGGATGATGCATTATCATGTTTACTGTTATTACCTTGTAAATTCATAATAACATTTGAGAATATACAAATGGCGGACAAAAGTTTCTCAATTATCTCAACAGCTTTAAAACTACTGATATTTATAAAAAACAATTAAATGAAAGGCTTCAAACCTAAAATGATGGAATAGTTTTTATTTTGTTATTATTAAGACACCATTTTAAATTGTTTTCTTAATCTGTTTATTTGTTCGGACAGTTGCACCACCACCTGACATTTTAGGAGTTTAATGCTGCCTTCAGGAATAATCAATAGGCCTAGTTTCCTAGTTAAAAAAAAAAAAGGACATTGTAATTATGACTTCAGAAGAAGAAAAGCAAATGTATTATTAAATGTACAAAAAAAATGATTTCAAACTAAGGTTTTATAGAATATAGTGATACATGTCATTAAGTTACCAAATTATTTTAAAAGGAAATAATGCACTTGCCACAACATAACTTTGTGACAATGTTTAGAAAAATATACAAGCGATTTTTAAACAAAACTGTCTGCTTATACAGATTCTATCTTTCAGTGCTAATTGCTTTGTGTATTTAAATGTTAAATGGGAAAACACTCAACTGTTCTTTTTTCTTGCATTTTTCTTTTCTTATTCTTGCTTTGTTATTAGGGCCACCAAAATGAAGACGTGTAGGAGTAGTTTGATGTTCAAGCTTTTGAGGAAAATCTTGTTCATTTAAATGTATAACCTGTTTGCAAACTGTTTTTGCTGTTTGTGCTTTGTTCTATAGTAAATGAACTGAATTAACCAAATTTTGAGTCTGTATATCGTTCATATGTCGTTGAAAAAGTCTCTAAAATAGTTTTGGGCCAATGAGGACAAGTTAAATTAGACCACTGCATGTCCGCCCATATTATTAAAAACTAAAATGACCAACTGGTTACCAACACACGACTGTCGATCCACAACGTTGCCACGACGTCGCCGTTACCTGCTGACAACGTTACAAAGTTACGTCGTGACAACGAATCCAGGAATTTCACTTTTCCGGTTGCCACGACGTAACTAATTACGTCGCCACGACGAAAGTTTGGTCACCAGATTACGTTGCAGTTACGTAACAGTCACGTATTTGTGTTAGCTGGGATTTAGTGCAGCAGCAGCGAGCATGAGGAGAATATGTTGAGTTCATTCAGACCTGAGCGATTTTGTGTTCGTTTGTGTGATTGTCTCGTCAAATCAAAAGTCAAAGTTTGAGATCAGTGAGGGGAATTGATGGGAATCGATCTCAAATAAATTAAGTGATAATCAAATCAATCAAAAATCAAGGGTCATACTGGAACATAGACTGCTAAATGCTTTACATTGAGCCTATAAGCCACGTGAGGCATTGAATTAATACTAATAAATATGAATAGCGTTTTATTCTTGGAATATTTGGAACAAATGATCTAACTACTAGCGATTAGTGTAGTTATCATAAGATCAAATATTTAGATTAATTTGGACATATTATGTTGCTGTAATTATTTTTCTGTAGTGGTTGAAGAAGATAAGTGTCATGGTGATGTTTTATCCATGCCATAGTGTGAGAAATAACAGTAATCTTTCAATTGAGCAGTTTTATAGTCTTTTGTCATCTATCTGACTCAAATAATGTGTTTCTAACAGCAAACACTCAGAATAAAGTGAGATGATCTGATGATGATGATCCTGAATGGCTTGTTGAATGACTGTTGATAGTCTGAGGCTCATCAATATTAACAGATCTGCTGAAAACACTCTTTATTTCATGACAATAGTTCCTGTTTTCACCTCATTTATTATGCTGATGTCTTCAGATCTCCTGTAAATGGCCACTTAAAGCTCATTTCATTGGTGTCAATAGACTGGGTAATTGTTGGTAACTATACTGTACCTTTATTTCTGAGTTTATGATTTTAACTGTTTTTACCATTATTTTTATATTTGGAAGAATTTAAATTATTTAGATTATTTTCTTTAATTCTAGATACCTGTCTTTTAATGATGAAACAGAATAATGTTAGGATTAGCCATACAAATAATGAATGGATTGGCATCAGTTACTGTAGGATGAATAGATAGACAGACATAAAGGCATATATACAAACATAAGTTCAACATATAATAAATAATAATAAAATAAACAACCCACTCCACTTGAATGCTAAACGCTTGTGTTATTTCTCACAGGGTTATTCATTTGAGCTTGTGTTTCTGGTGTCCCACTTTCACATTCGCATGAATAGAAGTCAATGAAGAAAAAGTCTAGTGTGAACGCCCATTAATCATTTAAACGTTTTAGTAAAATAAATATAAATCTCAAAGTTGGTGTCAACATATGGCAGTATTGTATATTTTAATTTTAATATCATGTTAGATAATTGAGTCATTTATCAAATCAAATATATTTAAAAGTGTTTGCTAAAGAAACATGGGATTTCTGCCTATAATGTTTAAAAAAATAAAATAATTGGAAGATAGATTTACCTCATTGAAAGTTTCAAGGACATATAATCAATTTATAAAAAGGCATTCTGCAAATGATCATAATATTTTAGAAGTGATATTTATATGTTGCATAGAAGTGTAATTTATTATAATAACATACTCAGTAGGCTAATTGATATGTTTTTGATTTTGGGCAGATCAGCTCCTCCTACACCAATTACATCATCAATTAAGCTCCTCCCACAGCAGTTCGGCAATAAATGCTGTAAATTCCCATCAGCTACAAGTGAAGACGAGCATCAGAGCATCAGGAAGAGCTGAAATCTGCAAAGACTGAGTTTATTAAAGAGGACAGTGAGAACATGAGTGATCCAGAACCCTGCAGAATGAAACACACTGAAGATCCTGAAGAACAAAGAGGTTGGTGTTTATTCTTCATTCATTCATGATGCTGAAGAACATTCATGTTAGAAACATTCAAGCACTTCTTCACATTTAGATAAACAGGTAAACTATGAAATGGTACAGAATGTTCTTGTTTTTTTTTCAACAAATGATCAGTAAAGGGAGGTTTGAGACATTTTTATATTGATTGTCAACATCAGATCAAGCTAAATACTATTTTAACTTTTATATTACAACTCTTTTATATCTGGTTCCCAATTTGCAACAAAGTTACATGAATTTTAGTCATTTTCAACATTGTTTACAAAATTACATATTTTTTTAGGAATAATCAGTAAACACCAAGTTACTGATAAAGTTGTATTTGTCAAATATCATACAAGTTATTCATAGTTATAGAGATTCTTCTTACATGACTTTGGTAACAGGATTGATGATTCAACACTGTACCGTTTGTGTAAAACAGAGAATGGATATAGATTATTTTCTTGTCCTCCCATCATGCAGTAGAACGAGCCCAGATAATGGCACTTCCTGAGTGTCACAATTTTAAGAAATGCTCTGTTTTCAAAAGAAGGAAAATCATGTCAGGAGTTACAGGGTTGAGTGAAACAAGTAGGACACAGATAAAGCTAATACAATTTTTCAATTTAAAACTAGTTAAAGCCGCGGCCGCTCTACACTTTGAGCATGGGAAATTTCTACAGACAACTGCAGTGGTCGTGAAATGACATCACATTCTGCGGCAGCTTTTTTACAAACATAAATTCAACAAATAACTAATAATCCACTCCACTTGAATGCTAAACGCTTGTGTTATTTCTCACAGGGTTATTCACTTGAGCTTGTGTTTCTGGTGTCACACTTTAACAGGTATATGAATAGAAGTCAATGAAGGAAAAGTCTAATGTGAACGGCCATTAATACCTGTAATTCAAACATTTTTAGTAAAATAAATATTAATCTCAAAGTTGGTGTCAAAATATGGCAATATTGTATATTTTAATGCTGACTTTTTAAATGTTTTTATATTGTTGACTGAGGTCAACTTATGACGTTCGCTTAGTTTTTACATTCAACAACATCAAAATGAATAAGTCATAGGCTATTTTCTACCCTGGTTTTGAGCCTAGCTCCTGAACGCTCGTTTTTATGGGCGTGCCGCATTGAAGACTTGGAAGTAAACGCCCACTGCTATGATTGGATAACAGTTTTGCATATTATAATAAGTTTCATGTAATGCGTGAATCGGTGGGTGGGGCTAAACAGGCAGTGTTGAAGTAGGCGTTGATAATCTTCTGCGGAGGCGGTGTTTGACACCCTTTGACGTCATAGTTCCCCACTTTGAAAAACCTGTCGTTCGCTGTGCCTGGTGTCAATAAAAGCTTTTATTGGATTAACAAGGAAGTTGTCAGTTCTGAAACTTATAGGATATTCTTATAATACGATGACCTCTTATATGTCAAAAGCTCAAGGAAAATTTTATTTCTCAGTTCATCACCCCTTTAATATCATGTTAGATAATTGTGTCATTGATCAAATATATGTAATAGTTCTTGCTAAAGAAACATGGGATTCGGACCTATAATGTTTTTAAAATAATTGGAAGATAATTTTACCTCATTCATTTACCTCAATCAATTTTAAAAAAGGCATCAAATTATCATAATATTTTATAACATTTGTCTACTTTCTACTATTACATCAGGGCTCAATTTCATGTCATTTTAACTTTATATATCTCTCATTGAATTATTTTGATGTACTGAAAATTTAATTTATTAATTTTTTCTTTCATGTCAGACCTGATGGAAGAGAGCGATGAGAGTGAAGAACTGAGTGAAGTGGAGGAGGAACATCATGTCAAACCTGGAGAAAAACCTTTGAGTCGCACAAAGACTAAAAAGACATTTTTAAAGAAAAGAAGAGCCAAGAAATCTTTCACCTGCACTCAGTGTGGAAAGAGTTTCACAAGAAAATGTAGTCTTGAGTGTCACATGAGAGTTCACACTGGAGAGAAGCCGTTCTCATGTGATCAGTGTGGAAAGAGATTCTCATGCAAACGAAATCTTGCGCTTCACATGATGATCCACACTGGAGAGAAGCCGCATGTATGCCATCAATGTGGGAAGAGTTTCATACGATCAGAAAAGCTTAAATTACACATGAGAATCCACACAGGAGAGAAGCCGTTCTCATGTGATCAATGTGGAAAGAGTTTCACAAACAAACGAAATCTTGCTTGTCACATGATGATCCACACCGGAGAGAAGCCGTTCTCATGTGATCAATGCAGCAAAACATTTATTAGGGCATCAGACCTGAAGAACCACCTGACAGTTCATACGAAGGAGAAGCCACATTCATGTTCTGTGTGTGGAAAGAGTTTTTCACTGCGGCAACATTTAAAAGTACATCAAAAAATTCACACTGGTGTGAGAGAGTACATGTGCTTTGAGTGTGAGAAGACTTTTATGACAGCGAAATGTTTAAAACTGCACCAGAGAATTCACACTGGAGAAAAACCTTACAAGTGTTCACACTGTGACAAGCGATTCAGTGTGTCATCTTCTCTGAAAACACATGAGAGGATCCACACTGGAGAAAAACCTTACAAGTGTTCACACTGTGACAAGAGATTCAGTGATTCATCTTCTCTGAAAACACATGAGAAGATCCACAGTGGAGAAAAACCCTACAAGTGTTCACACTGTGACAAGAGATTCAGTCAGTTGGCCAATCTGAAAACACATGAGAGAATTCACACTGGAGAAAAACCTTACAAGTGTTCACACTGTGACAAGAGATTCAGTCATTCATCATCTCTGAAAACACATGAGATGATCCACACTGGAGAAAAACCTTACAAGTGTTCACACTGTGACAAGAGATTCAGTCAGTCATCATATCTGAAAACACATGAGATGATCCACACTGGAGAGAAGCCGCATGAATGCCATCAATGTGGAAACAATTTCACATACAAACATACTCTTGACCGTCACATGAGAGTTCACACCGGAGAGAAGCCATTCACATGTGATCAATGTGGGAAAAGTTTCAGTCATTCTTCACACCTTAAAGAACACATGAAGATCCACACCGGAGAGAAGCCATTCACATGTGATCAATGCGGCAAAACATTTATCTGTGTATCAGCACTGAAGAGACACCTGACAGTTCATACGAAGGAGAAGCCACATTCATGTTTTGTGTGTGGAAAGAGTTTTTCACTGTTGTTTAGTTTACAAGTACACCAAAAAATACACACTGGTGTGAGAGAGTACATGTGCTTTGAGTGTGGGAAGACTTTTACTAAAGCAAACTGTTTAAAACAGCACCAGAGAATTCACACTGGAGAAAAACCTTACAAGTGTTCACACTGTGACAAGAGATTCAGTGTGTCAACAAATCTGAAAAAACATGAGAGGATCCACACTGGAGAAAAACCTTACAAGTGTTCACACTGTGACAAGAGATTCAGTCGGTCAACAAATCTGAAAACACATGAGATGATCCACAGTGGAGAGAAACCTTACAAGTGTTCACACTGTGACAAGAGATTCAGTCGCTCAGCAGATCAAAAAAGACACGAGAGGATTCACAGCAGAGAGAAGCCGCACATGTGTGATTAGTGTGGAACAAGTTTCGCTGTTAAAGGAACACTCCACCGTTTTTTTAAATAGGGCTTATTCACCTTCTTTCCTACATTTAAATAGGTGGGCAAATGCATTTTTGTCTCAGTGCATGCATTGTTTTAGTTTGACAGGGTCGGCTCTAGCTTAGCTTAGCATAATGAATGGAATCCTTTGTTGCCAGTTAGCATGTCCTGAGTAAAAGTGATATAAAAAATTTAAAAAACCCACCTAATTACTTCTTGTGGCCTGCGTATTCACAACAAGTACAAATAGCGATGCAGATTAACACTAGACGATTTCCTATGCAGATATTGACTTGGGACTATATTAGGGGGAAGCACAGGCGAAGCACTGCTACTTGGGCACAGAGATATCACGCCCAAGTAGCAGTGCTTCGCCTGTGCTTCCCCCTAATATAGTCCTTAATATATAAGTCAATATCTGCCTAGGAAATCGCCTAGTGTTAATCTGCATCACTATTTGTACTTGTTGTGAAATGTTGTTGGCCACAAGAAGTAATTAGGTGGTTTTTTTTACATTTTTATATCACTTTTACTCAGGACATGCTAGCTGGCAACAAAGGATTCCATTCATTGTGCTAAGCTAAGCTAGCGCCGACCCTGTCAAACTAAAACAATGCATGCACTGAGACAAAAATGCATTTGCCCACCTATCTAAATGTAGGAAAGAAAGTGAATAAGCCCTATTTCAAAAAACGGTGGAGTGTTCCTTTAAAAGTCACCTGAAGCTACACATGAAGATCCATACAGTGGAGAAACCACATGACCACAGTCGTTTATTTTCATGTGCTGAGCAACATGAAGTCTCTTCTGTTCAAGTTAGTCACACATCACCCTACAGCCAAATCTCTCCTCTCCACCTATAGCCGGTGTGTGGTGAGCACAGGACACTTTGTTGATTGATTGATATCTATTAACTTGTGTTCAACCAACAGGAATCTGTTATTTGTCAGTTCAGATCTATGCAAAAAAACAAAACAAATTCGCTCTCTGACAGTAGGTGGCGCTCATGTAAAAGCCTATACTGGGCTCTAGACTGCAACTAAATGGTCATATTTTGCGACTTTTTTTTTCTGCCGGTGCGAGAGCAGCCATTTTTGCTGCATATGAGAAACATCACACGGCAAACAAAAGCAGAATGGAACCGCGCTACTCGTTTGAGCTGCGCATTGCAAACAATTATATCAGCTCGAAGCAATTCTAGACAGAGGTTTACTCGTGGGCCAATCTCGATCACAAAACAACGTTACTACACAGCGCTGGCAGATCCATTGAAAAAGCATTTCACCCAAAAAGGAAAAATAGCACATGATTTTTCAAGTCATCTGTAACGGTCACCAGCTGGAGTGCCCTTGAGAGCCACCAGAGGACACTCCACATCAGACTATTATCACTCCCTCACAAACTACATTTCCCATAACTCACTGCCTGGACTCATCATCACTGATTGCATTCACCTGTGTCTCATCACCCTGTTAGTCTCAGCCTATTTATACCATGTTCACTCATTCACTCACTGCAATTCCGAGCATTCTCCTGGTTTTCTTGTCTCTTGGTTTTGGATTTCTTGCCCTGTTCCCTGGATTACTCTTTTGCCTCTGCCCCCTTCCTGTTTTGTTTGTTTGTTTGTTTGTTTGTACGGACTGCCTGCCTGTGTTTTGACCCATTGCCTGTACTTTGGATTGCCCATAATAAAGCTGTGTTTGGATTCTCCACCTTCGTGTCTTGGAGCAGTTCAACATGACATCATGACTTTGCGTATAAATAACACGCAACTTTCAAGTCAAGTGGCGTGTTATTATACGCATTTTGAGCTTTCCGCGTGTATGTCCACGCCGTTAAACGTCAGAGTGATTCCGCGTGTATGTGTACGCCGTTAAATGTCCGAGCGAAACGGAGGAAAATGTATATCTACATCTGGGGAGCAATATTTTTTTTCCTAGGATGGTAGGGGAACACTCATAAATGGTATTAACCCGAGTGATGGGTAGGTTTAGGGACCCGGTTGGGGTAGGTCATATATATTTATATACAGTAATGTAACGTAAATCAACGGCGTTGATAAACACGCTGAAAAGCGATTATGCGTGTTGATAAATGGAAATACGAATTGGCGTGTCATACATACGCCATTTCATGAGATCAGTCTGAGCAGTTTGTGACATCATCCTAGGTGTATATGGCATTCTTCTATCAGATGAATACAATCAAAAGTTATATTAAAGGAGTCATAACCTAGTATTACCTTGGATACCTACTGCTGTATTATAGTCTTTCAGGCCCTTCTAAAAAAGAAAAGTGGAAAAAAAATAAACACAGAGCTCCTCAGACCCTTATTTCTGAAGGCATTATTGTCTCGCGAGATCTGATGCGATGTTTTGGCTGTCGTGGACGGTCATTTTAATAATGCAAATGAGGGGAGCGTTGATTGGTTGCAGGAAGGAGGGGGGTTGACACCGCAGGTAATGCTTTAGCATATCATTCCAAAATTACATCATGGCGCAAGTTGTGAATGAACCCGACCTGGCCGCGACCGGCTTCCCGGCCAGTGCATAAGCGTAAGGCAATCAATAGCCGAGTACATGATGATCTCAGTCATTTGTTTTTTGCAAAGTATATTAGCAGCCATTCAACATGTTTACCTCGAAGCTAATACTCCCGCCAGTGTTGTGCCTGAACACGTTCATATTTTGGGCGAACGTGAACTGAACGCATTACTGCCTGATGAACGTTACTGTGAACTCATTCATTCTGGTGTCTGAACGCCACGCTCTCTCAGTTTAACTTCGTTCAGTAGGATGCCGGATTTCTATAAAGCCTTCCAGGCGAAAACCCACCTAAAACCCACCGTAAACCGGCCTTAATATGTACCGGAAAAACACCCAATCTGGCAACACCAGCCACCAGTGTCCATTGACTCTCTTGTGATCTCGTTCATCAAAATGAACAAATCTTTTTTCGAGTCATTTCGTTCATTTAAGGGGCTTTAAATGTTACTATTAACTGGCAAATTCCCCGAACACATCAACCTACGCAATCTTGATCATATTCTGAATTAAGAAATCATTATAATGCAGTCAAAAATCGTTTACAGGGAATATAAATAATTACTTCACCTCGAGTCTTTCGTTTATTTGTCTAGTGACAGACGCAATAGCATACAATAGCCGCATTAGCAGTTAGCTGCAGTTTGTAACACACAGTAGAGCAATAAAAACAGTCTTAGGGCCTGCTCACATATCGCGTCTTTTGCGCGCGCAAGTTCGTTATTTCAAATGTAGCCGCGCGGTATGCGCGCTCATAATGGAAGCGACGCGGTCGCGGTGCGACGCGCTCGTTTTTTCCAAGCGCGTCCGCGCCGCATCGAGATAAAAACATCTCAACTTTTCAGAATGCCACAAGCGCACCGCAGGTCACGTGACAAGAACCAAGCTTAGCAACGACAGACGCCTCCGAAGCGCAACCACCTCGAGCGCTTTGGTAAAAGGAGAACGCGGCGCGCCTAACGTTTTCGACGCGTTTTTATGCGCGATATGTGAGCGCCGCCTTACCGTTTCAATTGCAGGCAATTTTGTTGGAATGGCGCTTTTCCCGAGCTTCGATGACAACTTCACCTGATATTGCCCCAAATTTGTGAAGGATTCCGGCGTACAATGTTTAGCACAGCACAAACACCTAACGATAAGCCAGTGGGAAGGGTTGAAGGAACCGCGTCATTAAAAATGAATTTAATCCACTGGTCCCTGATAGCTAGGTCCGTTCTTGGTAGAGAAAACACATTTAAATGTTGATTCTGACAGAGCAACTCACGTGTGCACTAGTTTCTGCATCTTTCGCGACTGAATATGAGGGGGTGAGGGGGAGAGGGGAAGGGCGGGCTTCCTGCTGCGGTGTCCATATATGGTATATAAATATCCTGCCCCGTCTTGACGTCAAGACGGGGCAGAAATCAAAATCTCGTGTTTTAGTGCGCGTGCACGTGGGCTATTTTACAATCCCTGAGGTAAACAAACGCTTCACTTTTAAATATCGGCTTCCCGGCCAGTGTATAATCATTATGCAATCATAACATACATTGATTCTCGTGGAAAAGTGAAAATTGCAGGTTATGACTCCTTTAAAAAAAAATGTACTGGCTCTTCCAAGCTTTATAATGCAGTGAATTGCAGTTTCTGTTTTGAAATCCATAAAAGTGCATTTATCCATGATAAAAGTGCTCCACACGTCTCCGGGGGGTTAATACAGGCCTTTTGAGAAGAATGTAAAATACACGTCAGATGACTTTAGAGTAAATCATGGGCTAATTTAAATTTTGGGGTAAAATATCCCTTTAATTCAGTTTTAAAAACATTACAGTGGGATCTAGTGAGAAAGCATTTGAATTCAGTGCAGTTTTAACAACACAACACAGAATTATCTGTTATTAACCATATACTGTATATCAGATCAAACAGCACTGACTTGGAAGCCAGGAGAAACATTGTGCCATGAGCGAATAAGTTCATGAAGTTTTAACCCTTGTGCTGCATTATATATTTTACGACGTTGAGTGCATTAAGGGACAAAAATGTCCACTCTAAACACTGGCATAAAACTATTTTATATTATAATTTTTTTCCACTTTCACTGAGTTAAATCTTTTAACCAGCATCAGTCCTCATCATAACTACCAAATGATTATTTAATTTCAGGATTTTAACCCTCTAAATTCCAGTTTTGGTGAAGATACCATCAATTTGTATAAGAGGAAAAAACACAAAAATTTAATTATTATCCATGTACTAAATGCAAAGTGAAAACCTTGGCTTTGGATTATCGTCTTGAATATGTCAAAGATTAGCAGCAACATTATTTTTGGTGCATTGTTTTGTGCTACGTCAGATTTAAAGGGGCATTTCACCCGTGGGAACATTAATCTTTATTGAAAGTGGGTCATATATGTAGTCGAAATGTAACAAAAATTTCGAATTTGGTGCCTCCTGGACCGAGAAAACACAGAAAGTAACTTTAGTGCGCATTTGTATAAAAGACAACAACTCCCACTAATCCAGAACACCACCATATGCGTGCGCCCGCGCCGCTTTCTCCATCATATGCGGGGAGAAATGGTTCACAAAACAAATGTCCGTGTCCTCGTCTGATTCAGAGATTTCGTCCAGGAGAAATTGGCATCGATGAAATTCTTTGAGCAGACGGACTCTATCTCTGTGTCCGTAGGCGCACAGGCACCAGCAGTCCCCCCTAGCTCGAGCCGCGAGCTCCTCGTCCGCGACCCTAGCCTAAAGAAGCCGCAGCAGCCGCCTCCTGTTCAGCTGCTCTTCGCTATATTGCGGCTCATAAAAGTAGCCACGCACATCTGAGTCAAGCATCAGACTTTCAAAATCCTCTTCTTTCATATCATACTGAGTACCTTCCGCCATTGTCATAACTTTACATCTGTCTCAACAGCGCCTGTTAGCTTAGCTTCCAAACAAGATGGTGGATATTGCTTTTAGTTTCTGCAAGTGAAGTCCCACCCACTGATCTGTAATAGGTCTTTAGGGTGAGTGAGTCCCACCCCCTGGAATAATGAGGATGAGTGTTTGTAGTCTCAACCCCTATTCAGAGATATTTGACTTACTGCTTACAATGACGCAAAATGACGATTTTTACATCATTGTAAGCAGGAACTGCAAAACTGAAATCCTTATTTCTCCCATCACAGGGAAATATTAGGGAATAATGCATGACCATTCAAAAATATGACTGTTTCTAACTATACAAAGCTTAATGCAAATGGGTGAAGTGACCATTTAAAAAAAAAAAAAAGAATCACACGTAGCGTGTTAAGGAGAAATTTGTTCCAATTTAAACCCATTAAAATATCCATTTTTGAACCCACTGTCATAATATCATAAAATCATAATTTCTATTCAAATACTGTGTCATTACAAAGCCTTGGGGTAAAATATTTACTTTTTACTGTTTACCATTTTTCATATAATTGACATACTGCAAACATCTGCAGTATTGCAAACATTTTCCTGATTTCTACTAGATGACTATAACCTGTGCCTGTCTCCCTACACATCAAAATTTGCTCTAGAAAGAAAGCAAAACTACAAGATCACCATGAACATGAATTTTTATTTTTATAAATTCTCTAAACATATCAAAAACTTCAAAACAAAATGGGGTCATTGTTCAGCAGACCAGCAGGATGGTTGGAATGCGGCAGCAAAATGGGAGCATGCAGTGGACCGCAGAGTCTCATGGGCAAAGCTGTGGAAAGCAGACCCTCATCGAATACGGTTCCTGATTCAGGCTGTTTACGATGTACTACCGAGCCCATGCAACCTGTTCAGCTGGGGATTGGTGGAGTCACCAGCCTGCAACCTCTGCCTGAAGAGGGGTTCGAAGGCCCTGGGCGAAGGTCGCTACGGGTGGCGCCATGACCAAGTCCTGAAGGCAAAAAACTTTTACAGAAATTTTCCTTAAATGTTTTACAGAAAAACAGTTATAAAAATGTATTTTATTTAATTTATTTTAAAATATTAAAATATACAGCTATTTCCTGAATTACTACGATCAAACACCTTCCCTGTAAAAAAAATCCCATAAAAAAAAAAACGATCTATGACTGTCAGCAACGGCTGCCAAAACCATAAAATTTATGTATCCTAATTTAAATAAGTGCAAAACACTTTTACCGAAATCTTCATTAATCGTTTTTAACAAAAACACAGTTATTTCAGATTTATTTTCTGAATTTTTTTACTACAAAACATGCAGTTAACTACATGCATGATTTGCTGTGACTATACATCACTGCATCAGCAACTACACAGTTACTGTCAGTTAACAAAATAAAAAAAAGTAAAAGCTGAAATAGCCTATTAAAAATACACTTTAGTTCATCTTCAGTGTGTCTCAAAATAGCACAGTTGAGTACACTAAGATGATCTTAAGTTTATCTTAAGAAGTACTAAAGATAAGCTTTAGTATATTAAGTACAAAATGTGCGAAAATAGAGCACTTTAAGTACGGAAGTGTACTAAGTGCACTTAAATAAAATGTATTTTAGTGAACTTTTTTTTCACCTGGGCTTATCTATAGAAGCGTAAATCCATTCAGAATTCGCCTAGAAGCTAGCTCAGCTTAATTCTGAACGGACCGCCACAGCAGACCTCTTTGCGTGATCACGAAGGTAGGCTAATGGCTGAATCGGAATTTATAAGCAAAATCACGGGAACCAATAACCTAATACAGCCCAGTTGTGCTAAAATGAATATCATGAGACGCCATCCATCATCAGATGAATGATATGGAAAAGTTAAGTTAGAGCCGCTAAAGCCAGTGCTACTACCCATGCGAACATGAACACTAAGCTTTCCCCTCCAAAAATGTAGCCTAAAACTTATCTAAGTAGCCTAATATACAGTTTTTCGTTGTCATCCTGCCTCTCCAAATGCAAAACTGACATTAACAAAATGCAATAACAGCTGAAAAAGTACTTGGGTGTGTGTTTTATTTTATATTTACCGTTCAATTATGCAATTATTGCTGTCTGTCCCATAGAAGAACATGACAGCCAGCGTATGTTTTGGAACTATTGGGGCTTACGTCAACCACGTGACAGCCATAGCGGCGACATCAAAGAGTGTCGCAACTCTTTCTCTCTATGGCTCTGGGCAAGGCTACCTTTTTAGTGACAACTGACAACGCACACCATTTTATTATCTGCTTACCTTGATTGTCATTCAAACTTTAAAAACGTGCATCGGTGAGCTCAGACTCTGAACTCTCTCTGAAATTCTCACACGCAACTGACGTATCAGGTGCAAGGGTTTCAGCGAATCAACGATCAGAGAATACTGCAGTGAGAACGTTGTAGGCAGATGTTACAGCTGTGGGCTCCTCTCCTGTCATTAATACGCTGTGGTCTAGTCTAGCCATCAACAGAAAATTGAGAGGGGAGAAAAATGGATTTTGGCGTGACGTTTCTTGCGTGTGCATGAGAGCATGAGAATGATGCTGAAAGCGCGAGTGTCATGCCAGACGCGTGAGGGTTGACAACCCTGAATTACCCCCCCACATCTGAATTTCATGTGGCGCATTCACACGGGATAAGCGAAGCCTGTGATTTTACTCTAATTTACTGACTTATCTCCCCGATACGATGTCAAAAGGCTATTGCTTAGTAATGTCTTGTTGTTATATGTTTAGCTGTATGATATATCAAACACATAATAATGTTCTTTACCGCTGCCACGGCAATGCGTAAGGCAAATACAAAAGAGTTCACTGAGACGAAGAGATCCAAACAAATAAAGGTTTATTCCAGACGATGAAGGTTCACGCACACACCAGGTAACACAAACAATAACGGACACCAGACAGAACACAGGCAGGAACTTAAATACACAGTGATGATTAACAAATGACTAGCAGCTGTGATGAAAGTGATTAGTGTCCATGGTGACAGATCAGTGGTGGGAAACACAGACAGGGAAACACATGTGAGGAATGCAACAGTAGCCGCGTTTCCATTACCCTTCAAATTGCGCAAATTGAAATTGCGAATTGAAAATGCGCTCAATGGAAACACGTCAATTTCGCAAAAACTCGCTTTTATCGCAAAAAAGTTTTTGCGCTCGCATGAGGTGGTTTTTCAGGCAATTCGAAAAAGAAATATTTCGCAAAACTGCAATGGAAACAGTTTTTGCGCATTTACAGGTCACCTGACTTAGAAGGCGCGGTGTGTTTGGACAGAATACGAGACGGAGTTCTTTATTTAATTCATAAAAGACAAAATAATGACAGAAATACTGGATTCTAAACATCAAAGAAATGCCACAATCAAGACCTCGGAGCAGAAATGAGTGAGAAAAACCCAGAAACACTTCATATGTGCCGCTCACAGACACAGTATAAGGTCTTTCCTTGCCATTAATGCTTGGATAACACGCCTACGTTTCCTTCCATTAATAATAATAACGTCTAGTGCGGTACATGGCTGTGATTTATATATAAACTTACCAACGTCCGTTGCCATGATTTTTGGAATGACTTATCGCGAGAGGAAAAAATTACGTTTTAGTCGCATAACATCGGTTAATGGAAACGCCGTCATTTCGCAATAGTTTTTTATCGATATTTTGGGAAAAAAAATCGCAAAAGTTTTGCGCAAATCTTTAATGGAAACGCGGCTAGTGACAATCGCATGCAGCATTCGTTTTGTTTTTGCTACTATCACTCCAACGCAGCCTCCATTCTTCGTGAAAGAGTTATAAAAAGGCACACAGGAAACAAAATCACAGAGATGCCGATTTACACGGGACTAAAATTATCACAAGACATCGGTGTCCGGCGAAACATGGTAGGTCATTTGCGGGGGAATTTTTACATTACAAATTACAGACATTGTCGATTCACACAGGATAAAGATCAAAGACAACCTTCGCAAAAATGTTATTCTATTTCATAGTTTACCTGTCAAAATATAGGTGAAAATATGTCCGAAAAGAAACAAAGATTGCAGACCTACTGGTGAAGGACACGATGAGCCGGTCCCTCCTGCCGATATGAAGACCGGCTTCTACAACCCGTACTTCATTGTACCCAAGAAAGGCGGTGGGTTATGACCCATCTTGGACCTGCGTGTCCTGAACTGGTCCCTTCACAGACTGAATGCGTCAAATGCGGCCATCGATGCAGCCCCTGAATTGGGACACAGCTTTTGTTTCTCAGCAAGTCAAGTCAAGTCATCTTCATTTATATAGCGCTTTTAACAATGTAGATTGTCTCAAAGCAGCTTTACAGAGATAAGCGTAGAATTTAAGGTAACAGAGATTGTTTCGGCTTTACAGCAGAGTTAAGTTATTTCCATTTGTTATTAAATTAGGGGCCGCTAAGACGACACCATTCCCTCTACACAGACTTTAAACGCGAACCTGTGAGAAACGCTGATGGCGTTCACATGCGCATTTAGAATGGGTTCTATAGTTATGTGCGTTTGAATATACACAGGTTTGGAATTCCCTACAAGCCAAGCCTAAACAAAATACTTGTCTTTCCTTATTAATTTTGATAAGGAATTTTATTTTATTTGTTGCTTTGGGGTAGGACCGCGAGACGAATTTTCCCGACAGCGCCTTATCTGTAGAGTAGTAGTGGGATCCTCCATAGGGAGAGACTAGTTGGCACTTCAGCACTGCGTTGTCAACGGTCCAGGCGAAGGGCCTTCGTCAGATCTGGATACGGCCTGGATCCGGCAGGCTGCACGAAAAACCTCGGGATAAACACAGACACTAAAATTAGCGTAGATGCCATTCTTCTCATGATGTAACGAGTACATCAGGATTTTTGGGAAGTGTTCCCGGTTCCGGCTGACCTACTATATGCAGCCTAACATTAAATTATAGAAGTCTATAATGTATTATGTGAAAGCTAGGTCAAAGAGATGTGTCTTTAATCTGGCTTTGAACTGACAGAGTGTGTCTGCTTCCCGGACAATGGTAGGAAGACTGTTCCAGAGTTTTGGTGCTAAATAGGAAAAGGATCTACCGCCAGCAGTTGATTTTGATATTCTAGGTATTATCAACTGGCCGTAATTTTGAGATCGTAATAGACGTGACGGACTATAATGCGTTAAGAGCTCGCTCAAGTACTGCGGAGCTAAACCATTTAGTGCTTTGTAAGTAATCAGCAATATTTTAAAATTGATGCGATGTTTAATAGGGAGCCAATGCAGTTTTGACAGAACTGGGCTAATATGGTCATACTTCCTGGTTCTGGTAAGAACTCGAGCTGCTGCGTTTTGAACCAGCTGTAGTTTGTTTATTAAGCGTGCAGGGCAACCACCCAGTAGAGCATTACAATAATCTAGCCTTGAGGTCATGAACGCATGAACCAATTGTTCCGCATTTATCAATGAGAGCATATGGCGTAATTTAGATATATTTTTAAGATGGAAAAATGCAGTTTTACAGATACTAGACACGTGACTTTCAAATGAAAGATTGGTATCAAAGAGCACACCCAGGTTCCCAACCGACGACGAAGACTTAACAGAGCATCCATCGAGTGTTAGACAGTATTCTAGATTATTACGTGAGGAAGTTTTTTGTCCAATAATTAGAAACTCTGTTTTTTCAGAATTTAGAAGTAGGAAATTACAAGTCATCCAATTTTTTATATCCGCTATGCATTCCGTTAATTTTGTGAATTGATAAGTTTCGTTAGGTTTTGAAGAAATATAGAGCTGAGTATCATCGGCATAACAGTGAAAGCTAATGCCATGTTTCCTAATGATATCTCCTAAGGGTAGCATGTACAGAGTGAACAGCAGCGGTCCTAGTACTGAGCCTTGTGGTACGCCATACTGAACTTGTGATCGATGAGACATCTCTTCATTTACTGCTACAAACTGATAACGGTCAGATAAGTATGATTTAAACCATGCTAGTGCATTTCCCGTAATGCCAACATAATGTTCTAATCTATTTAAAAGAATGTTGTGGTCGATGGTGTCAAATGCAGCACTAAGATCGAGTAACACTAATAGAGAGATACGACCACGATCGGATGATAAGAGCAAATCATTTGTGACTCTAACGAGAGCTGTTTCGGTACTATGGTACGGTCTAAATCCTGACTGGAAATCCTCGCAGATATCATTTCTTTCAAGAAAGGAACACAGTTGTGAAGATACTGCCTTTTCTAATATCTTTGACAGAAAAGGTAGATTCGAGATCGGCCTGTAATTGACTAATTCTGAAGGATCAAATTGTGTTTTTTTAACAAGCGCTTTAATCATAGCCAGCTTAAAGTTTTTTGGTACGTATCCTAGAGACAAAGACGAATTAATGATATTCAGAAGAGGATCTATGACCTCTGGAAGTATTTCTTTCAGTAGCTTAGTCGGTATAGGGTCTAACATACATGTTGTAGATTTAGATGATTTAATGAGTTTAGTAAATTCTTCCTCTCCTATAGCAACGAATGAATCAAATTTTTCCTCAGGGAGACTACAATGCACTGCCTGATGTGATACTGTAGTAGACGGTTGCATAGTTATAATTTTGTCCCTGATATTATCAATCTTATAAGTGAAGAAGTTCATAAAGTCATTACTGCTGTGTTGCTTGGAAACTTCGGTGCTTGAAGCTTTATTTTTCGTTAGTTTAGCCAGCGTTTCAAATAAATACCTAGGATTATGTTTATTTTCTTCTAATAGGGTTGAAAAATAAGCAGATCTAGCAGCTTTTAAAGCCTCTCTGTAAGTAATTGAGCTCTCTTTCCATGAAATGCGAAATACCTCTAGTTTTGTTTTCTTCCAGTTGCGCTCCATTTTTCTGGCTGCTCTCTTAAGGGCCCGAGTGTGCTCGTTGTACCACGGCGTTGGACTATTTTCTTTAATCTTCTTTAAGCGCAACGGAGCAACTGTGTCTAAAGTGCTGGAAAAGAGAGAGTTAAACGTTTCTGTTGTAATATCTAGTTCTTCTAAGCTATCTGAGATGCTGAGATGATGAAACTGATCAGGAAGTTTATTAATAAAGCAATCTTTAGTAGCAGAAGTGATAGGTCTCACATATTTGTAACACGGAGTCGGCTTTGCAGCCTTGGCTAAATGCAAATTACACGAGACTAGGTAATGATCTGAGATGTCATCGCTCTGCTGCAGAATTTCAACGGCATCCACATCTATTCCGTGTGATAATATTAGATCTAGAGTATGATTACGACAATGAGTACCGTATTTTCCGGACTATAAGTCGCTCCGGAGTATAAGTCGCATCAGTCAAAAAATGCGTCATGAAGAGGAAAAAAACATATATAAGTCGCACTGGAGTATAAGTCGCATTTATTTAGAAATTTATTTCACAAAATCCAAGACCAAGAACAGACATTTCATCTGGAAAGGCAAGTTATTTAACTACACAGTAGCACACAGAACAACAGGTTGAGTAGGTGTCCGGTATGTTAACGCAACACATTAACAGTTATTCAGCTAAGTTACACAATAGCATAAAGAACATATACCTGGGAGGCGGAATAGGCTAAATTAACATAAGCCAGGGAGTCCAACAAGCAAGTTACCAGTAAACAAGTTCACCAAGCTCCCGCGATCTCATTCCACATCACTGAATCCATTGAATTTTCTTCATATGGTGTCGCTTCTGAATAACTCCACCAACTAGAGCGCCCTCTCGCGGCTGTAGACGGTAATGTTTTCTCTTGGTTCATCTCAGTCTGAATTAATTTTGATATATAAGTCGCACCTGAATATAAGTCGCAGGACCAGCCAAACTATGAAAAAAAGTGCGACTTATAGTCCGGAAAATACGGTAGGTCCTGACACGTGTTGTCTAACTCCAATTGAATTTACAATGTCTTTAAATGCCAATCCCAATGCATCTTTTTCATTATCGATGTGTATATTAAAATCACCAACAATTAGTACTTTATCTGCAGTCAATATTAATTCTGATAGAAAGTCCGCAAATTCTTTGATAAAGTCTGTATGGTCCCCTGGTGGCCTGTATACAGTAGCCAGCACAAATCTCAAACGTGATTTATCGTTTACACTATATATTTTTACATTAAGCACCAATGCTTCAAAATAATTATATTTAAAACTTGATTTCTTAGTGGTTTTGAAACTATTACTATAAATTACAGCAACACCACCCCCTTTGCGTTTCAGACGAGGCTCATGTTTATAACAGTAATCTTGCGGGGTTGATTCATTTAAAGTAATGTAATCGTTTGGTTTTAGCCAGGTTTCTGTCAAACACAGCACATCTAGGTTATTATCTGAAATCATATCGTTAACAACGAGTGCTTTTGAAGTAAGCGATCGAATATTCAGCAACCCGAGCTTTAGCATTTGCTCATCTGTAATATAGCTGTTTTTTTATTTGTTGAACATCAATTAAATTTTTAACCTTAGTTGGGTTTAAACGTTTTTTGGATTTCCAAATTCGGGGAACAGACACAGTCTCTATATGATGATAACTAGGTGAAAGAGGCTCTATGTGATAGGATGTATCTGACCTTGGTGACGCGAGGCCGCTAGCAGACAGTCGGTTAAGCCAGTCTGTCTGCTTCCTGACCTGAGCCCCAGATTGTCATGTTTGAGCTCTAAGACTATGTGCCATATTACTAGAGAGAAGAGCAGCACCATCCCAGGAGGGATGAATACCATCTCTTTTCAACAGGTCAGGTTTGCCCCAAAAACTTTTCCAATTGTCTATGAATTCTATATTATTAAGCGGACACCACCGAGACAGCCAACCGTTAAGCAAACATAATCTACTAACTATCTCATCACTCCTGCGAACAGGAAGGGGGCCAGAGCAAATTACAGTCCTTGACATCGTACTTGCAAGTTCACACACCTCTTTAATATTAATTAAACAGCATAATTAAGCACATAAAGATGAACTACTTATCATGATCTCAGACTGTGGTGATGTGGTTTCTCCACTGCATGGATCTTCATGTGTCTCTTCAGCTGACTTTTAAAAGAGAAACTCTTTCCACACTGATCACACGTGTGCGGCTTCTCTCCAGTGTGGATCCTCTCATGTGTTTTCAGAGATGATAACTGACTGAATCTCTTGTCACAGTGTGAACACTTGTAAGGTTTTTCTCCAGTGTGGATCCTCTCATGTGATTTCAAAGATGATGAATCACTGAATCTCTTGTCACAGTGTGAACACTTGTAAGGTTTTTCTCCAGTGTGGATCCTCTCATGTCTTTTCAGATGTTGTGACTGACTGAATCTCTTGTCACAGTGTGAACACTTGTAAGGTTTTTCTCCAGTGTGAATTATCTGGTGCAGTTTTAAACATTTCGCTGTAATAAAAGTCTTCCCACACTCAAAGCACATGTACTCTCTCACACCAGTATGAGTTTTCTGATGGGTATGTAAAGATTGCCGCACTGAAAAACTCTTTCCACACACAGAACATGAATGTGGCTTCTCCTTTGTATGAACTGTCAGGTGTGCCTTCAGGTTTGATGCCCTGATAAATCTTTTTCCACACTGATCACATGTGAACGGCTTCTCTCCGGTGTGGATCATCATGTGAAGCTCAAGATTACGTTTGGTTATTAAAGTCTTTCCACACTGTTGGCACGCATACGGCTTCTGTCCGGTGTGGATCTTCATGTGTTCCTTAAGATTTGTTTTTCGTCTGAAGCTTTTCCCACATTGATCACATGCATGCGGCTTCTCTCCGGTGTGGATCCTCATGTGACACTCAAGGATACTTTTCTTTGTAAAACTCTTTCCACACTGAGTGCAGGTGAAATATTTCTTGGCTCTTCTTTTCTTTAAAAATGTATTTTTAGTCTTTGAGCGACTCAAAGGTTTTTCTCCAGGTTTGACATGATGTTCCTCCTTCACTTCACTCAGTTCTTCTCTCTCCTCCTTCACTTCACTCAGTTCTTCACTCTCCTCCTTCACTTCACTCAGTTCTTCACTCTCCTCCTTCACTTCACTCAGTTCTTCACTCTCCTCCTTCACTTCACTCAGTTCTTCACTCTCCTCCTTCACTTCACTCAGTTCTTCACTCTCCTCCTTCACTTCACTCAGTTCTTCACTCTCCTCCTTCACTTCACTCAGTTCTTCTCTCTCCTCCTTCACTTCCATCAGCGCTGAAATATATAAAAAATAATTCATTTAATTTTTAGGACACAATAATTCAAAGAGAGAAAAATCAAGTGAAAGGAAATTAAAGTGAGCCCTGGTTTAATAGCAGAAAGTAAACAACAGCTATAAAATATTACAACCATTTTTTTTGCCTTTTTATAAATCAATTATACATCCCTGAAACTTTTCGATTGTGGTTCAATGATATTCCAATTATTATTTTTGAAAGCATTATACGCACAAATACCATGTTACTGTAGTGAGAACTATTACATATTATAACTATTACTATTGTCTAACCTAATTTTACCATAAAAATATACAATAGTGCCATAATTCTGACACCAACTTTTACACTGATATTTCATTTATTTTACTAAAAACTTTCATTATTAAAGGCCAGTCACACCAGACTTCTCACTTCATTCATACGCATGTGAATGTGGGACACTGGAAACACAAGCCTGAGTGAATTTTGGGAAATTTGTCGAATTCACATCACATTTGACCAACAGAACATAGATATTTCAGCTAAATTAAAAGTGCAGTTGAGTAGGTTGTACATTTTTCTGGCGCATGCCTATAGGCAAACTACAGCTGCCTAGGGTGGCAAAAAAGAAATTCTTTATATTATTATTATTTTTATTTTTTTTTTTGGAATTATTGCCCGTATATCATCAAGTTATCACCCCATTAGTTATTTTACAGATAAATAATTTTCCTTCATTCAACCTAGTAGTAACACTCTTAAAGCAGATGATAATCAAAATGAATAAAACTATACGGACATGAATACGAAAGATGACATGAAAGATGACTAATGAAATCTATGGCTAATAAACATTTGGTACCATTTCATAGTTTAACTGTTTGTCTAAATGTGAAGAAGTGCTTGAATGTTTCTAACATGAATGTTCTTCAGCATCATGAATGAATGAAGAATAAACACCAACCTCTTTGTTCTTCAGGATCTTCAGTGTGTTTCATTCTGCAGGGTTCTGGATCACTCATGTTCTCACTGTCCTCTTTAATAAACTCAGTCTTTGCAGATTTCAGCTCTTCCTGATGCTCTGTGCTCGTCTTCACTTGTAGCTGATGGGAATATTCCAGCATTTATTGGAGAATTACAGTGGGAGGAGCTTCACTGATGATGAAATCCAATGTCAGAGGAGCTGATCTGACAGTTTGTTTTTGTACAAAATATCACATCTAAGCATTTATGCCAGTTTGTCTGTCTATTGTAAAGTAACTGATGCTAATTCACAACTTATTTTATTACTAACCTGAACATTATCCTGCTTCCTCATTAAAATTAAGGGTGGGGAAAAAATTGATACTCGGATGCATCGCGATATTCTCTCCAACTATTCTGGATCGATTATGAACTTAGTTTTTAACCACAAACTCACTCACTCACACACACACAAACACACACCACTCGAACCTTCCATAAAATAATCTTTCATGAAGGTTGGAAAGGTTGAAGCAAATTACAAGGACATTTGCGGGCTTGATTGCACAGGATTTTGCACAGAAAAACGTAGCCACATATTTGTCACCAACAGATACCCTTAGTCTTAAGCCTGGAACACACCAAGCCGACGGTCGGCCGTCGGGCAGTTTCCGTGCGTCGGCCGACTAAATCTTCTCGGTGTGTTCCCCTCCGTCGGCTGAAATTGGTCCTCGTCGGCTTTGTAACGGCCGATTCGACATGTTGAATCGGCGTCGGGCCGTCGGTGAAAGAGGGAACTCTGATTGGCTGTTCAGCTTAGTGAAGGAGGCAGTGCACGAGAATAATAGCAAAACAGCGAGCAAAGTCAAAACGGTACAGATAGAAGGCTGTTCTAATGTTACGTCATCTTACCTGAGTGTTCCTTGGCGAATATTTCAATATTAACACGAGCGGAGTGGAATAAAGAAAGTGTTTAGCAGGTGTGATATTCAAAACGGTAAGCGCGCACTGCTTTGTTTACGTTTGTGTATTTGCAGCCGGCAGCGTCCGTTTCCCTTTTTGAATAACGAATAAAGACAAATATATCTGCAAAAATAGACAGTTGTCTCATTTACACGCAGGCGCAGAACCCGCTTTCTAGCTGACAGTCTGCAGGAGTTCTCTCGGTGTGTTCAAGTGCACTTTTTACCCCGACGCGAGGCGACAACACAGTCGACTTTCATCAGCGCTAGTTCGTCGGCGTCAGCTTGGTGTGTTCCAGGCTTTAGAGCAGTGAAATGAGCTTTAAGTGTCAATGTACAGGAGATCTGAAGACATCAGCATAATAAATGAGGTGAAAACAGGAACTATTGATGTGAAATGGGTAGAACTATTTACTGCTCTAGTACAGCAGTTATCAGTTTAGAAGTATTCATGTGAATTAAATGTGGGACAATGGCCTCATCATCTCAGTATGCTAATGTATGCAGGGAATCGTCATTATGCAGATTGAGGACTGACGAGTGAGTCTCTTCCACCTCTAACACACATCTGTGCCATTTGCTACACACACACACTTATTCCCACTACATGCTACTGATATACTAGTGTGTTCTAACATGCTTTGTCTCATCTGACAGCTTATAAACTGAACATAATTGTGCTGAACTTAATTGAGATATTAATCCTAATGTACAATCTTGATACTGAAACATATGTTAAAGTATTTCTCGCTCGCTTAATCACCAGCTATTTGTCTTCAGGTTTATGGTCTTCTGGTTCCCTACCAGTTGGTTTTGGTGTTGTTGTTCCACTCATGTTTAACAACGCCTTGCTCAGGGTATAAGAAGAAAAGTCAGTTTTTCTATATAGTATTTTGTTCCATTGTGCTGTCTGTCTATTTAAACATGACGTAATAAACAACTTTGCCTGCTTTAAAGGCATTGAATATCCACCCTTATTACTATAAGGATAATGTTAAAGTGATTTTAACTTGCTTAATTCTGGTTACATTTTATGTTTTACTCTCAGATCCAAGAAAGCCTTAAATTACCTTGAGGTTAAAAAAGACAAAACAATACTTTAAAGGGATCAGATTACTTATATTGGAGTCAGATAACTAAATGATCATTCTCCTTCAACTGCTTTTTGATCCTATTATTGGTTCAAAATGAATGATGATTTCCTGGTTACAAGAAGCCTCTCCCTCAGAAATACACGATGGACTCTGATTGGTCAGCTTGGCCCAGTGTGTTGTGATTCGCTAACCGCCTAGTTCACGCCAGGGCTGCGTTCAGCCCCGACAAAACCTTGAACAACGTTTTTTAAACAGAAACGGTGATGCGTTGAACACACTGTTCTGATGACGCAAGAGTTGCAACTATGGCAGCTGAGAAGGCCATTCTTTGTGTTCTTTGTGAAGAATTTTCAGAGCCTGATGAAGTCGGTATAAATATGTTTTTAAAACTACAAAATATGCCCGATGTTACAGTTACTGCACTTGCCGCCCAGAACAAAAGAGAACATCCCAATCGAGTGAAGGGATTTGTGGAAACTGAAATGGAAGCACACATCTTACCTAATTCAGACTAAAACACATCTATTTAGCCTCACATACTGACTTTATTTGTAGTTCATACTGTTTTAATACCCTGTATTTTCTTTCTCATTTTTAGGAAAAGCACTTAATTACCATTGTTTATATCAAATGTCATACACTTGCAATGAAGCTAAAAATATAAACAACTACATCATTATGTTGATATCCTACATTTTTACAATAAAACTTACGACAAACATGTCTTCTAATATCCTCAGTTGTTGCGTATACCGAGCTGCATCGAACTAAATTAAATGTAAATTACTTTCCTTGAACCCATTGTGCGAGTTCGCTTTAATACCGCATGCTTATATATATATATATATATATATATATATATATATATATATATATATATATATATATATATAAATATAAATAACAATAATATCAAAATACATTTAATCAATTTATTCATAGAAAAAAATATCCTTTGTATATTACTATTGACTCTTAAATCCTATATTTCTTCTCCTGGTTCAGTTTTGCCACTGTATTTCTTTTTAAGGGTCTTGTTTTAACTTTTTTTACAGTATATGGTTTTATCCCATGGTTTTAACACTTTATCCTAATCCCACCAAAACCACACACACACACACACACACACACACACACACACACACACCACACACACACACACACACACACACACACACTTAGACCTACGCTGTCCTAGTTATTTGTGTGATATGATGAGTAAAGCTACACGATCTCATTTTTACACCACTTAATTTTAACATCACACTAAACATCACTTCAGAATTAAAAATGGTAAAATAAAATGTAAATAAAATTAGAACAAAAAAAAGAGTAGCTTGCCTGGCTGTAGTGTACTCACCATGCAGCGATGATCATCAGAAATGAAAACATGCTAGAATCTACGTCGTTACTTCACGCCACTAACCAATGAGAAGAGATGTTGGCGGGAAGAGACGTGCAGCCCCGCCCCAGGTGCGGCCCCGCCTCGATCGACGTCTTCACTTGCCAGTAACCAATGAGAAGCATTGTGGGCGGAGATGCCCGTGTCTCACCGTGTGAGAGAGAGTGTGGAGTGATACCCAAATTATAAAATGGTGTTTAACAGGTGTCAATAGGTCATTAACTTATTCACAAAAAAAAAAAACAATCAAACAAACAAAACTAACCCTCTCTAAAAAACATTTATTACCTCCATTGAATATTTCTAAAGGGAAGTAAATGAGTCAAAGTAGCTTGATTCTTTTACATTGATTTTTCACATGCTGGTTCACTTCACACACACATAGGGCTTCTTTTCAGAACATACGTCATCATTCCATTCGCCATCTGCTGCAAGATAGAACAAAATATTTGTTTTTATCTTACTGTCATAGTTCATCTCAAGGCAGTGCTCACCACCACTGGGTTGTAAAGGTGACCATATTTGATAGATCATTTTGGATCCATCAGTCCAGAGCCAATCTCCCTTCTGTGAACAGAAGAGAAACAAAAAAAAAACTGTTTATGTCCACAGCTTACATGGCTTAAAGGACAATTCCGGTGAAAAATGAACCAAGGGTTAATTAACACATGGTTACCGAGATGATCGTTCCCTGGGATGTGTTTTCATGATAATCGAATATAAAGTGTTTTATCTCTAAAAACAGATTAGCTCATAACACTAGTATATGGGGCATAGTGTAAGTAAAAGTAAATCGCTAGTTAATACCACTAACAAGGCTCAAAATAGCCTTACACTAACACGGTAGCATAATGAGGGTCCCTACATGCAAAACGAACCATGGAGAACTTTGTAAGTGTACAGACAGTTTAATAAGAAGATACTTTATTAAGACAGTACATTACGCGTTTACAGGTAGGCGTCATCTTGGAAAACAGTCTCAACTAGTTGAGCCACGAACGCTAAACTAACTATTCGGAGGACCAAAAAAAAAAAAAAAAAAAAAATACAAAGAAATTATAAAAACACATCTATCTTCATGCATTTTGAAAATGTTTTAATATAAATTTTGTTTTAATGTAAATGTAACTGTAAATGGCCACTTTTTGTGACAAAGGTCAGAATTCTTTTTTGAGGTGCTCTCTTGTCATAAATTCATCTATTTCTGTTCCTACATAATTTGTAACAAAAAACTGTCCTAAAATATCTATTTAGGAGTCTTAGACCTTTCCAACGATATATAGTTTGTCATGATTAGATTAGGATTTAATTGTATTATAGTGAAGTAAACTTAAATGTCCTGCTAGCGGGATGGTGGCACTTAAGGGGTTAAAAAAATACAGATTCAAGTTTTCAAAATGAAGAAAAAATTCAGAACTTCAAATTCAGTTTTCTAAAATTCAAACCGCAGAAAATTCAGATCTTACAGAAAGTAGGTCACATGTCATCTACAGGGAAGAGTAAAGGATCTCAGATAAGTCGAACAGAGCAGGCGCACTTGTTCCATGGTGGATTGCTATTATAACGGCGGGTTTGCACACACATCTTCATGGACACCACAATGATTTCCCTCATGTGTTAATATATTTCCTTGTAATAATGTATGATTTGCCAAAAATGAAAACTACTACGTCTGTTTAGATTAGAGAATCAAAGTGCATGCGCGTTGTGCACACGCTATTCACTCTGGCTGAATTGCCCAGAGTGTTCCCATAGACTTACATTCGAACTGCAGGTACTGCAATGCATTCTCTGTGAGTTCCGGGTGGGCCCGCACTAACGTGCTTATGTCATCATATGTATCCTTAACTTGTGCAGCGATTGGTGGGAACAAACAAATCTTTACGATTAAGTGACAAATAATAGGCTTGTTTGAGATGAGCAAAATCTGCGCAGAATCGATCACCGGTGATCAGCGCGACATGCATGCCGGTTAGAAATGTGTCCGAGTGCGGTCCGCCTTGCTCTGATGTCATGCTGATGACGTATGTCAAAAATCTCTCGCGAGCGCAAGGCACACCTGTCGGATTCTGCAGTCGCGCGCAGTTGCTCTCCACCGACTGCGCTGATCAAAAGCATGATGGGAAACGACTTACTGACGACACAGCTTAATGCTCATTGGTTTAAACAACCGTGATGTATTTGTTCTCTTTTAAAATGTTTGATTTTAAAACTCTGATATCATGTTTTATGTGTATACATTATGTGTGAATATTCCCAAACTATCTAACAGTGTGATCACTATGGGTTATGCAATGTATTTTTTATTAAAAAAAAAACGAAAGAAAAAAAAAACATGTCTGTATTAAAGAAAAAAAGACTGATAAACATGTATTTGGAATGGAATTAAATAAGTAGGCTACTTTGGGTGTCTTGTTCATTATATTTATTTTCATTATATTTATTTTCATATAAAAGCAACAGAACTTAAATTACCATCCAGTTTATCCGGTGAATCCCGCGATATCCGTCTTTGATCTCGCAGGTGTCAGATCCACTGCGAGAAGAGAGAACTGTCCGGCTTGCCTGCGCTTTTTTCACTCCTCCTCTCACTGCAGCCGCCTACTCTCGCATACATTTCAGGCGAGGCAAGGCGCATCTTCTTCTTCTTCTTCTTTTTGGGTTTTTAAGGCAGCTGGCATCCTTTGAGTTGCATTACTGCCACCTTTCGGTTTTAATTACCCTTTGTTCTCATTCATACTAAATCCTCCTATCTAATCCAGTTATCTTCAGAAAACCAAATATCACTTTCCTACCCTCCACACTCTCTCCATACTCCAATAAACATTTTACTGTATTATCTACCTTTCTTATTTTTTTAGTTGTGTTACCATTTCTTGTCTTTCCTGATTAAATTTCCTGCATGTTATAAGAATATGTTTTACTGTCTCAGCCTCCTGACATTGTTCACACATTCCTGTAGGATGATTTCCTGTAATAAAAAGTGTACCATTAAGATTACTATGCCCAATTCTCATCCTGCTCATTATCACCTGCTCTTTCCTCTTTGTTCCCCTACTTCTTGATATACCTACTTTGCTTTGAATTTCGTGTAAATGTCTCCCTTTTGTTTCATTATCCCAGCTCTGTTGCCATTGTTGATTTATACTTCTCCACACTATGCCTTTCCCCTCTGATTTTGATAATTTAATGTTGACTTCAACATCTCCTTTTTTAACTGCTTCTTTTGCCACCTTATCCGCCTTCTCATTTCCCTGAATTCCCATATGTGCAGGTACCCACAGATATACTACATTTTTCCCCTGCCTAACCATTCTTGAGTTTGCAAATAACACTTCATACAGTAGATCTTGATGACTTCTAGTTGTTCCCGTCTTTATACTTATAAGAGCTGCTACAGAGTCACTACATATTAATATCTCCTTCTCATTAATATGTTCTGTCCATTCCAAAGCCATCAATATGGCAAACAGTTCAACTGCAAACACACTCAGACAATCAGATGTTCTTTTACTAATTTCCACCTGATAACTAGGAACAACAACTGCAGATCCTGTTGCCTCTGTTTGCATGTCCTTTGACCCATCTGTGAAAATCTGAATACCTTCCTTATACTTACATTCTCCATAACTATAATATACACTATTTAAATCAGCATTCTTATTATTACGTTTAATCTCAAGTATTTCCAGATCTACACATGGTATTTCTAATTCCCAGACAGGTCTAATAGGCCACACCACATTTATGCCAGGCAAGGCGCATCTCAAACAAGCCTAGTGTTTAAGTTAATGAGATAACTAAGTGATTAATTTAGTGATGATTGGGCATTATTGAAGACACCTGATGTTAACAAGTAGAATCGCTGAAGGAGAAAATCGCAAATTGTAAGTTACCATTATTGTGATGGGTAGTTGCTTTAGTTGGGCTCTGACCCTTTTATGTGTACTTTAGATTTTCTTTGGCGGTTGTATCTGAGTTAAAACTGCCAGTTGAACAAAGAATAAAAAGTGATCTGATGGTGATGGTTATAGTATGACAATCATTATTTGAACTATATCACTGAACCCATTAAAATCCTTCTCTCTGACTTCGATTAATGTTGTTGGTTACAGCATAACTGTGAATCTGAATAAATGGCCAGAATTTTTGTTATAATATTAAAGATTTCTTAAAAGTTGTTTAAAAAAAATCACTTGTTTAGACACACACAGATGTCAAGATTCAGTCTATGCATCTCAACAATGGTGAGGAGCAGAATATTCAATTAGGAAAAGTAAATTACATAGACAATTCAGATCATAATTTATTCATACCGCAATGCATGATGGGAGCCATTAATGAGTTGTGATTGGTGGCAGCCACTGCAACATGCTTTATTATTGTCACCATTGTTGAGATTCACAGGCTGATTATTGATGTCTGTGTTTTAAATGAATATGTTTAAACGTCTTTTTGATCAGAACAATGTTTATTAAATATTTTGAATTGTAAGTAAAGTACTGATAATCATAGGCTGAAGAATCACAGAACTGCTGCTAACAAGTTAAACCAATCTTTCTTAAAGGGTCATGAAACCCTAAACCAATTTTTCTGAGATTTTAACAGAGGTAGGTGTGTTGAACACCATAGAAGACAATGTTATAATCTGTAAAATTTAATAATAGGATATAAATGGTTAAATTTGAGTTTGTATCGGCTATTTTCGTCTTCCGGGTTTGAAATCTTCATCGAGTCCACGTCACAGGATGTGACGTTTTTCTGTACGGATCGTCCGGTGATGACTCATCGTTCTCTCATAATTATTGATGAGGCTGAGCCTTCATATCCAATGAGAAGACACTTCACTGAATTAATCATGATACCACGTGGATCTTTCCAAAGACAGACATGTCAAACTGTGATATCGCGTAGTAGATGAGAGAGGCAATGATGGGACGCGCGTTTGCTTTCATGGTGCAAAAGTTCCAGTGCATCTTTCCCCGCGATGCTGCCAGGGCTGGACTCTGACTGCGGGCGGTTGGTTGGCCATCAACCACGGGCACATCTAAACTATGTGTGTGTAGCAACCATTCAACTGGAGAATGGTGGACTTCAGCCTTGTACACCAATGCAGGTTTCGTCTTGCTAGTGATGCGGTCCCGAGGACTTTTCTATCGCTTCAGAGGTGTGTGTGTGTGTGTGTGTGTGTGTGTGTGTGTGTGTGTGTGTGTTTGTGTCTAAATGTAACCCTGACCGTTTTTACTTGCCTTTTGTTAAATAATCACTCGTTATTAAAATGTAGATATTTCGATAATACATCAACGCATGCTTAGTTTGTGCAAATTTATGTCACATTCATTGTCCATCTTTACTGGGTTTAGGGGGCGCGTAGTCTAGGCTATTTACGGAACTTTTTTTTTTTTTTTTTTTTAAGCGGAAAATTTATTATTTTCAAATATATGCATTTATAGTGTTAGTGTATATAAACAAATATATATTTTATAATGGCCGATATGCATGTACATGTATATGCAGAGGTGGAAAGTCCAGGGGTCAGAAAGTAAAAATCCTGCCATATATTTACTCCACCCATGAACTCACACAGCAAAAACTCCCGTGTTAAATGAACTCTCCTGGGAGTTTATTTGGCTCCACACTCAAGAGTGTTAAAGTTAATGAGATAATTTAGTGATTGATTGAGTGATGATTGAGCATTATTGAAGACACCTGATGTTAACAAGCAGAATCACTGAAGGAACAAATCTCTTTTTTCAAGTTGCCATTATGGTGATTAGCGTTGGCTTTAGTTGGGCTCTTGACACTTACACTGTCAACTTTAGATTTTATTTGGCTGATGTATCTGAGTTATAACTCTCAGATGAACAACAAGAAAAGCTGATCAGGTGGTGTTGGTTATGTTTTGACATAATCATCGTTTGACCTGACTCACAAAACTCATTTAGAGAGTTAGGTTTAACTTGTTGATTACAGGAGCCTGTGATTCTACCGTATACTATTTTCAGCATTTTTAATATAATCAAAAAGATTTCTTAAAAGTTGTTCTGATCAAAAGACTTTAAAGAAGATTTGTATTTGGACACACAGACATCAATAATCAGCCTGTGATTCTCAACAATGGTGACAATAATAAAGCATGTTGCAGTGCATTCTGGGTGCCACCAATCAAAACTCATTCATGGCTCCCATCATGCATTGCGGTATGAATAAATTATGATCTGAATTGTCTTAGTAATTTCCTTTTCCTAATTGAATATTCTTTTTGTCACCATTGTTGAGATTCATACACTCATTCTTGATGTCTGTGTGTGCCTTAATGAAAGATTTTTTTATTTTATTTATATCAGAACAACTTTTAAGAAATCATTTGGATTAAATTGAAAAATCTGGAACTTATTCCATGGAATCACTGTGATGCTGTAATGATCAATATACATTTAAGTCAGAGATTAGGCTCTAAATGAGTTCAGTGATTCAGATAAAACAATGATCATGTCAAATCATAACCAACACCATCTGTTCAGCTTTTCTCTTTGTTCATCTGAGAGTTATAACTCAGATACAACAGCCAAATAACATTTAATGTTAACAGTTTAAGTGTCAAGAGCCCAACTAAAGCCAACGCTAATCACCATAATGGCAACTTGAAAAAAGAGATTTTCTCCTTTGGTGATTCTGCTTGTTAACATCAGGTGTCTTCAATAATGCTCAATCATCACTCAATCAATCACTAAATTATCTCATTAACTTTAACACTCTTGAGTATGGAGCCAAATAAACTCCCAGGAGAGTTCATTTAACACTGGAGTTTTTGCTGTGTGAGTTCATGGGTGGAATAAATATATGGCAGGACTTTTACTTTCTGACCCCTGGACTTTCCACCTCTGTGTATATGTTTTAAATAGAATGATTACTAGGCTAATATGTGTAGCAGGGCATTCAGTTACTTTTTAAGGACAAAAATAAGGTGTCAGTGTATTTCATTAGACTTTAACTTTGCCAGCTATAAAAAATCTAGCATTTCCTCACGTTTTACCACTGACAGTGACGGTCGATATGCATTGGCCACTGGCTTTGACCACACCAACTCCCTTCTCCTCACAGCCACCACGCCCATTTAAGTTGCATTTTTTAAAAAGATTATGAGCTAGACTTGAGCTGAAAGAGGGGGGTTTCATGACCCTTTAATATGTTTCATTTTTCAGATCACAGCATGATTATGTAAAAACATAACCAACACTATAAGATAACATTTTACTTTGTTCATTTAACTGTTACAAATCAATAACAGCAGACGATCAACAGTAAATATTAAAGTAAACATATAATGGTCTAGAGCCCAAACTAAAGCAAACACCCATCACCTTAATGGTAACTTACAATTTGTGATTTTCTTCTTCAGTGATTCTGCTTGTTAACATCAGGTGTCTTCAATAATGCTCAATCTTCACTAAATTAATCACTTTAATTATAATTATCTCCTCAGCCCTAAATGCCGCTCCATCTGAAAGCAGGTGATGGTGATTTACTAGCCTACTAATCAAGGAACCGGCTTTACTGACGAGATGCGCATAACAATATCGCGATTTAAATCGCCCAGCCCTACTCTGATATCATGTTTTATGTGTATACGTTATGTGTGAATATTCCCAAACTATCTAACAATGCGATTTCTATGGGTTATGCAATGTAATTTTTATAAAAAAAAAAAAACACATGTCTGTATTAAAGAAAAAAAAAGATTGATAAACATGTATTTGGAATGGAATTAAACAAGTAGGCTACTTTGGGTGTCTTGTTCATTATATTTATTTTCATATAAAAGCAACAGAACTTAAAGGGATAGTTCACTTTGAAATTAAATTTTGGTATGTTTTAGCTTACCTCAAGGGCATCCAAGATGTAGGTGTCTTTGTTTCCGCAGTAGTTTCAATTTTGATATTTTTAGGTGAAACCGTTCTTGTCTGTCAGTCATATAATGCAGGTCTGTGGTCACTGTCTCAAAGAGCATGCACAGAGAAGTCCAAATTAAATGGACCATTGACACTTTCCTATACTTCTTTAACCTATCAACCGACATAAATTCCCCTTATTTACCCACATAGAGGCTTCATAGAATTTCATCCGGCGCTGCGGAAAAATGACCATTTCCCCCCCATGACAGGAAAAAAAAAACCTCATTTAATTCCGACGCTTGCGCAGCGTGCACACGTCACACACCAGGAAGCGCGCGCACCCTCAGATCACTTGGACGTGTTTTTTTTTTTCCTGTCATGGGGGCTGAGAGTGGACAGAGGAGCTGAACACACAGCGCCGGATGAAATTCTGTGAAGCCTCTATGCGGGTAAATAAGGGGAATTTATGGTTAAAGAAGTATAGGAAAGTGTCAATTTCATTTCTGAGATAGGTGGCGGTAATGCGTTTCATGGGCCGGTCTGTCAGTGGAAAAAAAACTAACGCTTACTTTTTTTTGACCAATGCAATACACCGGCACTAACCCAGCGCCGTCAATTAAACAAAACAAAACGAATGGGCCGCCGATGTACGAGTTTTATGGGCCGTAAAAAAATAAATAAAAAAAAAATATGAGATGTATCGGCCCAAAAGCACGTCGGCCCACCGGGCATTTGCCCGGTATGCCAGATTACCAGTCCAGCCCTGGGAGCACTTGAAAACTGCCACAGTCTTTAAAGGTACATCAAATAGTGAATAGTGTAAATAGTGAGTAATGTGCAGGGTTCGTACGGGTGCTTGAAATACTTGAAAGTGCTTGAATTTGGATGTGTTTAAGGTTTGAAAAGTGCTTAAATTTTGGATAAAATGCTTGAAAATGTAACTTTCTGTCACAACAAATATTTATCTGACGGAATAGTTCGTTTATTAAATGGAGACATAAAATGTAGCCCTTCAGATTCAAAGCGATTTGCGCTATGCTGGCCAGAGCAAGTAACGTTAGCGTAAATAGAGTTATGTGATTTCAGTTGTTTCTTATTAAATTGAAATTGGAGTAAACGTTTTTGGAAATTCGCATCCTGGCTGGGCTTCGTTTGAATTGATTTGGACTTGCTGCTGAATTGTTAATAGCCTACTCATATAGAAACAAACAAGGAGATTTATTGTAAGAGTCAAAAGAGTCAAAAAGAGTTTATTTTTCATTAATATTAAAGTAGTGAAGTTGCCTTTACATGCTTAAGCTGTTAATTTATCCATTGCAAGGGTGGACCTTATCCCTCCCTATCAATCATCCAAACATTTGCCCCCCCCCTAAGAGATTTTGCAGGAGCTGCCACTGTTGAGACTGTTTCTTACCTGATAGCGGATCCTCAGTCAGAATGATTGAGTGAAGGGATCTTGATTCCTCTCGTGTTTTTCTAACATCCTCTCATGTTGTTAGTGCACTTTGTGGGGACTCTCCATAGACTTAATGGTTTTTATACTGTACAAACTGTTTATTCTGTCTCCTTACACTAACCCTACCCCTAAACCTACCCATCAAAGAAAACTTTCTGCATTTTTACATTTTCAAAAAAATTTAATTTAGTATGTTTATTAACCCATTTCCCTCATGGGGACCGCTGGCTGATCTCAGGTTTTACTATCCTTGTGGGGACATTTGGTTCCCACAATGTAATAAACCAAACGCACACACACACACACACACACACACACACACACACACACACACGGGAACATGTGCTTCAGCCCAGCAGAAGACCACAAAACATTAATATGCTGCATTTTTCTTTATTTAAAAGCAGTAACTGTGTATTTGCTGATGCAGTGATAAGCTGTTTGCTATTTAATTAGTTCAATTTGAGTCTTTTTAATGATTGTTTTTTTTGTTTGTTTGTTTGTTTTTTTGTATTTGGTTCACAAATTTTCTTTGTTTCAATTGAACAATTTACAATTGAAATGAAATAAGTTCATGCACATTATTAGCACACTATATTAGTTTCTAGACTTAAAGGTCTCACAAAGATACTAACTAAACAAACAAAAATGATCTAAACTTTTAATCTTTAGTTGTCTTCTTCATCCTCCTTGTCTGCACATCCATATTTTGCTGTAGAGCTGATCTTTCCCAGCAGTTTTCGGTTGCTCAAGAAATAAGCACAAAAGTCTTTGCAAGAAGTGTCTTTGAAATTGTATTGCACTAATAGAATCCCCTTCAGTGACTCAACAGACAGCTGGTTCCTCTCCTTGCATCAGTGAGAAAACCCTCTCAACATTTGCACTGTGAGAGGGAAGTGCAAAGACAAACTGTGCAATCTTCAGTAGCTCTGAGCAAGCAATGGTTTTTGCCTTCTCAAAATATTTGGTCCACTTCTGATGCACCAGCAGGCCTCTGAACTTCTCGTCACTGTTGCACCTTTCTGAGAATTTCTTCAGATTGGTGACCTGGTCAAAACACTTGACATCTTCAACTGCACCCCCTTCTCTCCAAGAGACTTGATGCAGGATACATCCACATCATTCCAGTTTGGTGGCTCACTCAGATCCATCCACATGAATGTTGAGAACTCTTCCAAGGGAGTCATCCACTTCTTCAGATACTCCAGACACCCTTACCAAGTCCATAGCAAGAACACCTCCTTCCAACTGCCTATTGCACTGCGGCTAGACAACACCATCACCACTGTCAAAAATGCTATAAATGAACATCTCAATAAGCATTTTGCATATGGCTGGCCATGTGTTCAATTTCGCTACCCATATGGCCATAAGCTCTTCACTCTTGCCTTAGTACCTCTAATTTTTCCTTCACACAAATTCAACCAGCAGATGTCATGAAAGATTTGCAAATGCTTGACCCTTATAAATCAGCTGGAATAGATAAACTGGATCCAACCTTCCTGAAACTCTCAGCAGCAATCACTGCAACTCCTATTACTAGTCTGTTCAACCTTTCCATCGTATCCTCAGAGATCCCTAAAGATTGGAAAACAGCATCAGTCATCCCCCTCTTTAAAGGGGGTGACACACTGGACCCCAACTCTATACCAATATCCATCTTGCCCTGTCTCTCCAAAGTCTTCGAAAGCCAGATCAATTTAAAGTACACGCTTAATGGTCCCACGAAAAACAGTGAAAACCAGAAAAAACATTTTCATGAATTTATAAATAAAACCCGGACGCCCCGGACAGTACGTAAAAAGTGGGCATGTCCGGGCAAAAGAGGACGTTTGGTCACCCTATTTTATGGCAGTCAGTTTCTTTGAATAAAGTGAATTAACTTTAATTTAGTTTTAATTTAGTGCAACTGTGCTGCCAGCATTTTACAGATATATCACAAGACAATTATTTTATAGTAATAAACTGTAAAAACAACACATACTGTCACTTATGTCATTATGAAATGGTCATACTTTACTGTAAGCTAGGCTGATTTTAGGCTGAGTTTACTTTTTTCCCAACGATTAAAGGGGGTCGGAGGGCCAAGATTCAAGCGTCAAGGCTCACTACAAGTTTGTAAACCGGTACGCAAAGAGTAGATCAACACTTCTGCTGTCACTGTGGTGTTTGGGTCAGTTTGTTTTCATTTGGCCTTGTCTGCTTGTATTCACGTCACGTGTCATCCTCACTGTCATCAGTTCAGCTGTATCACCTGTGTTTAGTCAATCATTGCCATCTTTTACTTCCGTCTGTTCAGTCAGTCTTTGTTCATCTCCATTGTAAATAGTGTAAATCTGCTGTCCTGTATATAATTATCATTAAAGCTTCATGTTGAAAATATACCTTCATCTTCTTCTGTCTTCCTGCAACCACCCGTGACAGTAGCAGTGTTAATTCTAACTCTCGAGTGGTTTTCATATGAACACCGAGCAGTGTTCAATTAACACGTGCAATTTTATTGTGAGTGATTTTTTGTTTCATTAATCAATCACAAAATGCTTTCTTTATCGAAGAGAATGATGAGAGAAACAGAAATGTTCTGATTAATAACAGATATATTTATTTGACAGAAAACACATTGCTCTTATTAACACCTGATGTCAATCTTGTAAACATGATTGCTGTGGATAGATCAATGAACTTCACACTCTTTCTTGATCTTGAGTTTTGTGCTCATTGTGTTCAGGTTATCTCTGTAACCCTTACAAATTACAAGTTTATTGCACATATTATAAATGATTTAAATTTGGTTGATACAATATAATTAATTTATTTTTAAAGTTTTATTATCTGCATATTTTGCAAATATTCAAATCTCAGTTTTCCAATATATTTCATATTCAACTTTATTTCCAGACTCAAGGTCCATTAGAGAGAAAACAACCAACATACAATTACATACAATACAAAACATTTAAAATAGACAATTATGCCAATACTTTCTCTTAGATGACTATCGCAACACACTTTGATTAGGATTTTGATTGATTCTTCTATATTAAATCAGCTCCTTTGACTTTTCCCACTGCTGACCAGCACATGAATATTTGATTCAATAAAGCATGACAATTAAATTGTTGTTTAATAACAACAAGAAACATGCAGTGTGTATCTGATTAGTAGCTAAACACAGAGCAAAAAACTATTAAAATTAATAAAACATTTAAAAAAGCAACTTGGTTTCCACCGCTTGCTGCACAGTTCAGGAAGCTTCTTGTTGTATAGCCTTTCAAAACGTACACAGTTTTACACCAGGGATCATTCTGCTTCACATCAATGACTTTGAATGTCTCATATGGAGGAATCAGCACCTCTTTCTGTTTAGGAATCGCTGAATATTTTGTCAGCTCAGCACCTGAACAAGTGTAGATTTCAAAACAAGATATCTTTCCAAACTTGTCTGATGCTGCTATACTACGATCAAGAGAGGATGAAGCAAACCGGCCAAAACGAACTTCTTTGCCCTTAACATTCTTATCAAATTCAACTTTAGTACCACGGTAAGTATCGTAGCATTTAGTTTGTGTTTTCTTCAGAATCTGTATCGCTTCTGTTAACCAAAAGTGAAGTGAATACCATAAATATGTCCCGGCTTTATATATTTGTTTACCATTACTAACATTTTTATTGAATTCCGGATATAGATTAAAATCGAAATCTGAGTTAGTGTACGCATAAATGGCAACTGAATGATTCTTTGACAAATTATCTCCTGGTGGTTTGCGATTCGGATTCTTTTCAGCATCTGTCCAAGCTTTTTTAAATTCAGAGTTAGATGACATTTCCTTCTTCAGAAATTCTGTCTGCACTCGATGCTCCATCTTCTTTGTACACTTGTCAAATTTGTCATCAACTGAATCCTCTGCCATATCCAGTGGAAGTCCTTCAGCAGCATGTCTGTGATCCTGCAGCAACAGGAATCATAATGATCAGTCATCAGTATTCATGTCTGTAATATTCATACTCAAACACAAGCTCACCTGTAGAACAGCTGAAATGAGAAGAAGAGCTTCAATGATCAACAGCATCTTGATTCAGTCGAATCCCTCAGATGATCCAGTAGATCTAGTGAAGCTATTGTGAAGCGCAGACAAGAAACAACCGGGTTTCACACATACAAAATCCATGTGATGTTCACTGTATTTTGTATGTGAATCTGTCTGTTTTTTGTCTGTGTTTTTTAACTACTGCCTGGATAGTTATTTTATGTGCTGGTGAGCCAAAGACAATGTTCCACCTTGTTGGACAATACAAAAAGACAATTATAATAATAATAATAATAATATGCACTGTACAAATCCACCTATTTCAACTTAAAAACTAAAGTTCAGCTGGTGCCTAATTTTTAATTATAATCAACTTTGCAGTGCAAGTCATTTCAACTTAAATTATATTTATTATATTAACTTAGAAAAAAGTTTAAATTTATCTTTTTTAAAAAATGAGTTAAAGTAATTTAACCTAGTGTACTAGACAACTCAAAACCCTACGTGTTGCAGTGTATGTCACGTGACATTCTTACCTGTCCGCCTCTTTCAGGACTAGTAACATACAGTGGGAACTGTATACTCAAGTTACATAAAACCAAGAAACGAATACAAGAAGAATTGACGCATACACTAAAATCAAGCAACACAGAAACAAAAGGGTTACAGAAATAACAGCAAGGTAATTTGTGCAAGATATCAACTGAAAGCCGTGCGTGGGAAAGAAACGTCTGGCGTTCTCTTTTATCCGATGTGGTCTTTTCCCATTGGCGACAGAGATGATTGATGACGTCAGCGCTGATGATGATTGACAGATTTCCGGATCAATCACGGGTGCCTAAGAAATGAAAGTAAACAAGAGAAGCGGGGAGAGAGAAAAAAAAACACACACACACACACACACAATACAGGGACGTAACAAATACATACCTTTTTATAACCTTACCTCAGAATATTGTTGTCTCTTTTTGCGTTTTCTTTTTGTTATTTCTCAGGTGCTCAAGAGCAAGTCAGCCATACAACTCTTCTAACTATACATGGGGAGGTTGGCTTTTTATATGGCAACTAACGTATGTGTGCATATTCTGGGACAATGTGTGTGTGTGTTGTATGATAAGAAATTACCTTTTATTACACAAGACAGTAAAATCGTTCTCATTGTTCTCTTTAAGAAAGTGAAAATGAAAAGAAACTTAAAGAAATGCCCTCAATTAACCTCCTTCCTCGAGTACTTTGAAGTTCATCAACAAATATTGAGAACTGAATTTTAGGACTTTGGTTGCGCACTCAAAAAAAAAAAAATTCTTTAAACTAAATTAATTCATGTATGGACCGTGGTTCCACACAAGCAAATTATTCTTTATTAACATTAATGGAATTTTTTTGAATCTATGTAAGCTCCTTGTGTTGTGACAAAGTAAAAATAGTGACAGTGAAATTGTAATGTCCAACCAAATCAATGGAATTGCTTCCCTGTAACTTAAACCGGTTTAGTAAAAATGCTTTAGTTTATTATATTAAAAGCATCCCAGAACAGACTTTCCGAAATACTAACAGAAATGAAAGACTTTGCTTTTAGATTAACTTTATATTTTCTTACCTGGCTGATACTTCTATCGCAGCCACCTTCTTTGCGCGCCGTCTTCATCCAGTACATTAGAAATCGTCACATCAGGGTTATTTTAATCGCGAAATTAAACCCTTTACATTAGTTTAACGGTTGATAATTAAGTATAGTGGAAAATTATACAGGTTAAGTTAATTAAACGCAATACAATAGTGTTTTGGAGGTAAAATAAATATATGTGTGTTACTTTAACAAAAAAAATATTTGAGTAAAAAAAACAGTGCCATGAAACCATTTTTTGTGCACCCAGTATTTTCTTAGGTAAGTACACATAAGTTAATGTATACATGAAAAAGTACATGAAAGTACTGGGTAAAATAAGGTAACTACATGGGTTGTACATGTTTTTTGTGAAGTCAGACTTGTGCATGTGTGCAGAGCAGAGGGCTGGTGGAGTAATATTTTGCTTAGACGTATGCAATGTTAACTTAGCAGAGATGTTCCAATGATGATTATAATTATAATCTAATCTTACTAATCAAAAATTGTTATTTGTTATTAATATATTATCTTTCACTAATAATAATTTATTGTCACAGAAAAGACAATCTGAATTATGAATTATACAATGGTCAGTGGTGACATTTGTCAAACGTTTTTAATTATGATGAAAAATATATCACCTTATTTATTTTTATGGTTTCATTTGCAACAAATTATGTGTTTTGGTAAACACTGTTACAAAGACAACAACTGTCAAACTGGTTTTTAATAAGAGCGATTTTATGTCTTTTCAGTTGATTTCATCTAAGGCTGTGTCTTGAAGTCAGTTGTAGTTCTTGTGTTTCCCTTTTCTTCAGTGATTCTGCTTGTTAACATCAGGTGTCTTCAATAATTGAACAATCATCACTCAATTAATCACTCAATTATCTCATTAACTCTAACACTGCTTCAGTGTTACTTTTAACACCTTGCTAGTGGTTCGCATATAAACACAGAGCGATGTTAATTTAAAGCAGCACTCAGTAGCTTTGGGATTTCTTCGCTGTATTCTCGCTTTTTGCTCGCAGGTTTCTCTCTAGAGCTCCCCCCACAGCTTCGGAATAGATATTTGACAACACTGTTGTAAAAACTCTTTGCCGATTCTCAGACACCAGAGGCTAGTAGATCAACGACATCAAAGCAGATGGGACATTCTTTAAAACGTCTTCTTCATTCGGGTTCGGACAGCGTGAGGGAGCGCAATAATGACAGCATTTTAGCAGATTTCTTTTGGCCGTAAAGCAATTGTTTACATCGCGAGACCTGATATCACGCGAGACTTCCTGACGCGGCGGCCGGCGGCCCGCCGGCTCAAAGTTGCAAGTGCGTATTTTCCGCTCACGGGCACCAGGGGGGTGCGAAACGACCACCATTCAACCCGAAATAAGTAATATAACCATTCCAATGACTCCGAAGCTGTTCAGTTAAGGTAAAAAAAGTTACTTAGTTCACCTTTAACACTGTAAACACTGATAGTGCTCTAGGGCAAGGGTCCTGCAGAGTTTAGATCAAGCACACGCACTTGCCTGTCGTTAGTAAAGTCAGCAATCCTGAAGACATTGATGAACGGGTTGATCAGGATTAAAGCTAATGTTGACAGGACATGCGGGTCATGTGTAATTCCCAGCATGCTTTGCAAGGGACTGCATTAGGAGAGAAATAAATAAATATTGAGAGTAAATATAGGCATTAAGTGTTATTTTATGTGTTTTCCATTATGGGGAAAGATGTTGGTAGTTTATGTTAATGATAAATATACAGATATGTTGGATATTTAGAGGAGTTTCTGTTAATGAATGTTGTGGTTACCATTGTGTTGAAGAGTAGCGCTTGTGCTCAGGCTGTGGGCAACTCAGTCTTCATAATTAATAAAAATAAATGTTTTAATAAAGTTAAGTAAATCCAGTATCAGTGTTTCTCGTTCTTCTCTTTTAGTGACAGTGGCAGCTCGGTGGTCAGTTCAGTATAGTGATGGGAAGTTCGGTTCTTTTCCGTGAACTGGTTCAAAATTATGGTTCACCAGTTCTTTTACATCCTCACATAATGATGTCAATTCTATCATCTCGGCGGATTAAAATACATTCAAACAAAGGCGTTTGTAATCATAACTTTAGTTATAAAAAAACAAAAAAACAAAGCCATACGCAGGCAACTGTGGCCAAAAGTGGAGGCTGCTCGGCAGGTAGGGAAGAAGGCTTACTTTGTCTGCGTACGAGCCTTCGTTGACGGAAAGGAAATACCTCCCTAAAGACTGAATATGATTATACGCGTATAATTCTTGATAAAGAGCTGCACACGGACATGATTCTGCATGAGTTATATACTAGGACGGTGACAAGTGCAGTCATAATCAGATTTTTTTGTGACATTTACAGCAGAATATTTCTTTCAGTTTACGGGCAGAATGGATCTTTGTTAATCGAAATATTAACGGGGGGGGGGGGGTTCATTTTACCACACAAAACAAAACTTTATTTTGGAATTTTGAAGACCAGATTGAAAAAACAGTGGAACAATATAGCAGTGCAAATTAGTTCTTGGAGGGGATTTCAATACAATATGGGATTCTGAAAAGGATTGTTTTCCACCTCGTCTGAGTAACAGGTCTGTTCTTCCAGAATTGAATAATTTATGTTCTACTCTGGGCCTGATTGATATATGGAGACATATCGAGAGAAAAAAAAAAAACTGTTTACATGGTGTAAAGGAAACCTTTCTCAACAGTCACGTATAGACTATTGGTTAATTTCAAGGAATGTAATGAATTGTGTTAGTGAGGTCTCTATAGAGCCGTCTGTTCTTACAGATCACAAAGCTATTTTTCTCTCATTAAATACAACTAAATCCAAAGATGATAAAAAAAAATACATACTGGAAAATGAACCAGAATATATTGACAGATGTGCAGTTTAGAGATAAAGCAGAGAGATAGCTGGAAGGAGGCAAATGTAAAAAAATTTTGGCGGGTAAATTGGGAATTAATGAAATATAAAATTAGAACTTTAGCCGTAAGGAGAGGAAAGGAAATAGCCAAATATAGAAGAGAAAACGGAGAAAAAAATTATACAAGAAATTATAAGCCTTTCTGGGAATTTTAATATAGATCAAGAAAAGAAAAAGAAATTACTACAACTACAATTAGAATTAGATAAAATATATGAATATAAAGCAAAGGGTGCCTTCATAAGATCAAGAAAGAAATGGTTAGAGGAAGGAGAAAAACATACAAAATACTTTTTTTAACATGGAAAAAAGGACTTACATCTATGGTCAAACTGAATATTAATGGACAGTTAACAGAAAATTCGAAAAAAATATCAAGATATGTGGCTGAATTTTATGAGAAATTGTATTCTTATGATAACAAATTGAGTAATGCACAATCATTCTTAGATTCTATTAAAGATGACAATATAAGTGTACAATACAATACAATATAAAAAAAATATAAGTGAGTCTTTTATTGAAATGTGCGACCAAGATATTTCTTTAAATGATTAAAATGATTTCTTTAAACCTTAACTTAAAGTCTTTACACACTATTTTATTTAGGCCCTGTCCACACGGAGACGCATTTAGCTGTATATGTACAAATTTTGTATCGTATTGGCGTTTTGTCCAGATGGATCCGGTGTTTCGGAGACTGAAACCGCTATTTTTTGAAACCGGGTCCCAAGGTGGATAAATCTGAAAACGCCACCCTTGCGTTTTCGTGTGTACAGCCAATCCGTACATTTTGTGAAACGATGATGTCATCACACCATGTGACACCGCTACGTCACACGCAACAGCAACAACAATGGCGGACTATATGCTTGTGTTCGTGCTGCAGAACCTACTGAGCCTATTAGCTTTACTAAAGCAAAATCTTCTGCTCTTATGCTATTATGGTGAGCAACAAGTGATTATGGACGACACCATACGCCACATGCTCTTAAGTCCACCGCGGAGGACAACCAGGAGAAAATATTTTGGGTAAGACCTGGTAGAACCAGCAGTTGGTGGGACAACTTTGTCAATGTTGTGGAAGACGAATGAAGGGAGAATTTTCACATGTCCAAAGCATCTCTCGTCGCCCTGAGCGAAGAACTTAGTCTGTATATCGAAGGGCAAACAACAAACATGAGGGCACCAATTGAGACGTTTAAAAAGGTTGCGAATAAGGTTTTTAAAAGTGTAAAAAAATAGAATGGAGACATAACTATATTTGAAACCATTTTTTTAGTTTACCTAGGTGTTAACAATAAGATTTTGTGGTTTGTACAATCAATTAACACTGTTTTTTGTCATTTTTTACAAGATGGAAAAAATGTCACCAAAAAAGTCATTCGGTTTAACCACAGATTTGAAAGTTAAAAACTGATTTGACATTGATGTTGAGATAGTATATAGTGTGTACCACAGAAGAAATATAAAAAAAAAATTATCACTGATCTCATAAATGTAATCATTTATTGGACTACTCTAAACACTCCAACATATTCAAGTAAAACATTGCACAGGGAAAGGAGAAAAGGGGAAATGTAAAAAAAAGAGCCTTATCTGCTTTATATTTGTATTATTGTAGTTCCTTTAGTTATTAAAAACAATATTATTCCATTTAAATATTTACTATATCGGTTTTACCGAATTACTTTTTGACACTTCAAAATCTTTAAAATACCTTTATATGTAGTAAAATATAATTAAAACCTTTTGGATTCAGTAAAAGAGATCAAGTTGTACTACCTTACATACTTTGGATGTTATATATTTGTTTGTTTTTTATTATTATTAAGGCCTTAGGACAAAAAAAAATATCCGTCACGTCATTGACCCGATTATAAGTACAGATTTATTGATGTTGTGATAAGGTGGCCTGGGATTGTACACGATGCACAGGTTTTTGCTCATTTAAAGCTCAATTTGTACTTTAAGACTGGCAAGATCCCTGCTCTGAAAAAACAGATTGTTGCCAACGAGGAGGCCATACCAATTTTTCTTCTTGGTGACCCAGCCTACCCTCTGCTGCCTTACTTGATGAAGGAATATGCAAACGGTGGCTCCACACCTCAAGAACAGTACTTTGGACTATGTTGAGTCATTGAGTGTGCTTTTGGTCGCCTCAAAGACAGATTTGCTGCACTGAAAAGGCCTATGGACATCAACTTGCTGGACCTACCCCATATAATTTATGCCTGCTTTGTTCTCCACAATATTTGTGAGGGCAGTAAGGAGACTGTGGCTGAACACTCTGTGCTGAGAACGATGCAATGTGATAAAGACTTACAGCCCCCTACACAATGCAACAACTACCTCACAGACTGTAATGAGGGAGAGGGAAAGAGAGTGAGGAGGCCTACTCACAAAGTACCTTGACCCTTAACGGGCCAACAATTTTTTTTCTGCTTTGTTCAGGTTTTTTAAGTATTTAGTAAAATCTGCAAAGGTAAATTGTATAATGCTTATTTTGGAAGTGTTGTGTGGAATGTGTGTCCAGTGAAAATAAACAAATGACTAAACAATTCCAGAACTTATTTTATTGGAAAAAAAGCTTTAGGTCAAAGATCCATTTTATAAAACAGGTAATATTGTATAAAGTGCAACAGACATATACACAATAACTATACAACATGTCAACTACAACAGGTAAAATAATAATTATACAAAAAATGTCAAACTGTATAAAGTGCAACAGTGCACGCACAGTGCAGGCAACATAAACACAAACCATATACAACAGGTAAAATGATCTAGTGCAACAGTGCAGTCACTTTGTGTCATCTTGCAGCAGTGCACGTCTGTATGAAAATGACGTTTGCTGATGTGGGGTGACACATGATGGTGTAGGTGTGTAGCGTTCGGGGCGGTATTGTCCAGGTTGGTTTGCTGGTTCATTGGGCCGAGGTGTGTGCAGGAAGTGTGGTGTTGTGTGCATGAATGATGGTGTGTGCCCTTGGAATTGTCCACTGCTGCTGTGTGGGGGTGTAAATTGGCGTTGGAACAACAATTCCCTCATGAAGGAAAAACTCTCCTGAATGGTACTGGTTATGTTTGTGTTACCCGCATCAGGGCTGGGAAGCCTAAATGGGTGAGGTGAATTAACCACTTTCCCCGACTCTGTAGAATGATAAATGAAACGTTGTGATACAGGAGTACTGGCTAAGCTCCTGCAAAGCTTGATTAACTCTCTCATTTTTCTTTGCTCTCAATGTATTCACAACATTAACATATTTCACTTTACAGAACAACAATGTAACACAACACATTCCATTAAAGAAAGCAACTTTTCAATAAAGGCTTTTCTGAAATTACTTTTGTCTATACTTGACTTGTTCTGCAACACATTATAATCAATCACAGTACATTGACCTGCTACTGATTTCGCATGTTTTCACATCCTCATGAATACTAAATCCATTTTCACACTGTCACATAAATGAATCTCGCATTTGGCTTCACACTAACCTCATGTTTTACATGCAAGCCGCCATTTTGGCTCCAGTTCACACATACATGCACTGCCATTTTGGCTCGAGATAACTCCAGTAGCAAATGTACATTTAACTCACTTAAACTTTATCATCCAGTTACAATCAACATATCAAACAATTTAGAAACATTCCTAAACTCTTTTCACATGAGTATTTTCTCTCATTTCACTTCAAATTCACATATTTGTCACTCGTGTCGTGTAATCTGATATTTGACTCATTACTACTGCATGCATATTAACAAAACTAACAGTCTTTCTCAGTAACTTACAAAAAATCAACATATACATGTTTGAAACACAGTTTTTAACATCAGTTTCGACCAGTTTTTCAATCGTTTTTTCTCACCTGTAGAATAGGGTGACCATACGTCCTCTTTTTCCAGGACATGTCCGGCAGGGATTTCGAGATCGCCCAAAATATCCGGGATTCGGCTTTTGCTTTCTTGTCACCATTCATTTTGTTTACATGCACACCTTTTGATTCAATAGGACTGAATTAATTCCGATTGGTGAATCTGAATGTAGTGTTTATGAACGCTAAACAAGTGATCGGTTGATGTGCGTTTTAGCATTGCTAAGAAAATTCCTGTGTTTTCGTCTCGATCGGGATCAATGTGAAGCAGAATGCATGACCTGCAAAGCTGGCACGTACGTGTCAGTGTCAAATAATGTAATAATGTAAACATAATAATTGGTGACTGTAGAAAGCAAAAGCCGAATCCCAGACATTTTGCTTGATCTCGAAATCCTGGCCAGACATGTCCTGGTTAAACAGGACGTATGGTCACCCTAATAAATGAAACGCTGTGAGACAGGAGTACTGGCTGTAAGCTCCGGCAAAGTTTAATTAACTCTGAAGAACCCGGTGCAGTACCTTAGTTCAACAGCGCTAAACGCCCTCTACAGGAGACAATAATAACAGCAACATTTTCTTTACCCACAACAAAGAATGTAACGATGAATTTACCCATCAATAGACGAATGTTGAAGGCACATGCATTTATGAACAATACAAAATTTTAAAGGGGTGTCCTTTTTTCCCTCTTTTATTTTAACATATATACTTACATTTTTCAACCTACTACATTCACAATGTTTGTATTGATCTACAGCATGTTGTCAGAGTTGCGTCTAGCGGAGTCCTCCATCAACACCAACATCCTCCTCTTTATTTTTAGGTCCTCCTCTGCCGGATCGGCCTGAACCTTTCTCTTCAGCCATAATTATTACCCAGAATAAGTTAAGACCAAAGCTATGTTATGAATAATGCACTAAATCAACACACCTACACAAAGAACAACTTTTACAACTGCAGATGGAAGACAGTCGAGAAATTCAGTGGATTTTGGAGAATCGGAAGACAGATCCAATGTCGATATAGACCAGTGGTTCCCAAAGTGGGGGTCGCGACCCCCTGGGGGTCATTTTTTTTATAAGCTATTTGTATTCAACATAATAGGCCTACCTTATTATCTCAATTAAAAGTACTGAAATGAATGTATATGTGACAAAAAAAGGCTGTTTATTATTTTGGCTGGTAAAAAATATGCTTGGCTGGTGGATTTTTTTCAGTAGGCTACCAGTCGGGCGGGTGTGGGTAGGGGGGGGTATGGGGGTCGCGGGGCAGCAGCGCATTTATCATGGGGGTCGCGGGCTAAAAAGTTTGGGAACCCCTGATATAGACGACTCTTCCAGGTCACCAGTCTCGATGCCGGCGTTGATGGACCGTGTAGCAGGCGACCCACCCCAGATCTCCTCGCAAAGCTCATAAAATCAGAGCACTATCTGTATTTAGCCTCTTCAACGCCCTGTGTCCACCGCATGCCTGTATTTGCTGCATATATTTTTTAACTTTGCGGTGACTTGGGATTTTGAGACCATGCTAGCATTGTGAGGGAAATCTTCTTGGTTAGCTCCCTCAGATACTGCGCATGAAATGTGTCCATTATGTCAGAATATTTGGAGTGACACGACTCCCAGTCAACTTGAGTTTAGTGGACTTATTTAGAGTCGAGTGTCGATTGTAACTCTGAATAGAAGTTCCACTTCGTCGTCAGTCCATACGAACGACTCCACTCTTGCTCTTGATGTTGTTGCATTCGCCATCTTCTTCTTCTTCTTCTTCTTCTTCTTCTATCTTCTGTCGAGTTGTTCGTATACAGCGCGTATGGTTATGTGCATGCTCCAAGTCTTCTTCTCTGTGTTTAGTGTATCTCTGTGACAGAATTACAGCGACACATACTGGTCTGGCATGTATACTACATTGTTTTGAGTCGGTTTTAAAGGGTAACTAAACCCCTGGTCAGAGCTTGACTCCACCCACTGGAAATATTTGAAAAATGCTGGAAAAGTAGGCAGAGCCCAGTGGAGAGGGGGGGTGTGCATCTGAGACGTATCTCTCTGCAGGCAAGGGCTTGGTTAGCTGGTACCCTCTGACGTCAGAGTGTACCACAACTTCCAATAGGAAAATTCAACTGCAGTAGCCACTGTTCAACCTGAAGTGGGCAGCACTCAGACGTTTTTACACCATATTTTGTAAAATTAAAACTCTTTAAACACAAATGTCAAAAAAATTACTTGAATCAGTGAACAGCACTAATAAAGCCCCATTCTTACAGAGCATTAGCTAAAAAAAGTTGGTTTAGGGTTTAGTTACCCTTTAATGGTTTCGTGTGTATGCAGATATTTCTTGAGACGACGCTGTGTTTACAGAATTTTTTTTTTTTTTGAACGGGGGAAAAAAACATTGGATAGGGAAAGCTCTGGCTTCATGTGGATGTGGCCTTAGTAAATCCAAAATGAATCGGTATAGTTGGATTGAACACAATTTAGTTGGTTTGAACAAATTAACTTTTGGATTACTTTACTTTGTTATGTTCAAACAAGCAGTTTTGATCTTATTACACACAATGTCCAGAATGAACAAGTAAGAACAATTAGGTATCAGTTCAAACAATATTAGATCACTGAGTGCCCACAGCCTGAGCACAAAACACATAAAATAACACTTAACCCCTATATTTACTATAACTACACATGACCTCTAGCCTGACTACGTCAGACTTCTTACTTCCGTTCAATTTCATTTCGCTTCTGTAGTCAGTCTGAGACAGCGTAATAGCTTTCAGTTTTCCTCCGGCCTGAAAACAGCCGGGCCAATCAACGAACAGAGGGCGGGCTGAGAGCCGTGACGTAGACACTGATTGTACCGTGGATGCGTAGATTTTTACTTCACATAATCTGCAAAAGTCGCGCACAGCCATGTTTATGTCACAGGTCGGGGTGGAGCGCCAGCGGGCCGCCCACCCCTTCGCTTACGTGCCGCCCCTGAGGAGCCGGCCGTGGACGCAAAGGAAATGGCAGACACAGCATTTTCAAAATAAATATACTCTTTATTAAATAATAAAAAACAATCTTAAAAGTCTCTTCAGTTCAGGTTATCTCTTCATGCATCTCTTCGCATTTCTCAGCACCTTTGGACAGAGAGAGGAATGGACATAATCCACAGCTTCCGCGTTCTCTTCTTCAGCGAGCTCTTCGTGTTTCTCAGCACCTTCAAACAGAGAGAGGAATGGACATAATCCACAGCTTCCGCATTCTCTTCTTCAGCGTTCTCTTCGCGTTTCTCAGCACCTTCAGACAGAGAGAGGAATGGACATAATCCACAGCTTCCGCATTCTCTTCTTCAGCGTTCTCTTCGCGTTTCTCAGCACCTTCAGACAGAGAGAGGAATGAACATAATTCACAGCTTCCGCATTCTCTTCTTCAGCGTTCTCTTCGCGTTTCTCGGCACGGCATTAGCAGGCTCTTCACTGGACTCAGACAGAGGGAGGAATAGACACGTGTAACTCACAGCATTAGCATGCTCTTCCAGCATTAGCAGGCTCTTCAAGCATTAGCCGGCTCTTCACTGGACTCAGACAGAGAGAGGAATAGACACGTGTAACTCACAGCATTAGCAGGCTCTTCACTGGACTCAGACAGAGGGAGGAATAGACACGTGTAACTCACAGCATTAGCATGCTCTTCCAGCATTAGCAGGGTCTTCAAGCATTAGCCGGCTCTTCACTGGACTCAGACAGAGAGAGGAATAGACACGTGTAACTCACAGCATTAGCAGGCTCTTCACTGGACTCAGACAGAGGGAGGAATAGACACGTGTAACTCACAGCATTAGCAGGCTCTTCACTGGGCTCAGACAGAGGGAGGAATAGACACGTGTAACTCACAGCATTAGCAGGCTCTTCACTGGACTCAGACAGAGGGAGGAATAGACACGTGTAACTCACAGCATTAGCAGGCTCTTCACTGGACTCAGACAGAGAGAGGAATAGACACGTGTAACTCACAGCATTAGCAGGCTCTTCACTGGACTCAGACAGAGAGAGGAATAGACACGTGTAACTCACAGCATTAGCAGGCTCTTCACTGGACTCAGACAGAGAGAGGAATAGACACGTGTAACTCACAGCATTAGCAGGCTCTTCAAGCATTAGCAGGCTCTTCATTGAGCTCAGGCAGAGAGAGGAATGGACAGCTGTGATTGCGAGTGAACAGCAGAAATAATTCCCACACTCACATTTCCACCACACACTGTAAGGTTTCACTCGTGCTCATTTCCACAATAAAACTGCAACTCAACAGACCCACAGTGCACCAAGGCCTCCGCCCGCCATCCAGCCGAAGTTCTCTCTGGCTCTCTCATCTGTCTCTCTCATCTGTCTCTCTCGTCTGTCTCTCTCTCGTCCTCTCTCTCCCGCGGCGACCGCGGCCACGGCCGCTCACGCCCACGGCCGCTTCAGACAAGAGCCCCCCGCGAGAGAGAAAACACTTCTCTATTATGCCATTCCAGACTCTGTCTACGAAGCAAAGCGAAGTAGCAGAGTTTGGTATTACCAGGCTACATGACCTCCATGTCCTATCAACATTAGCTTTAATCCTGATCAACCCGTTCATCAATGTCTTCAGGATTGCTGAGTCTACTATAACTACCCTTGCCCTATAGAGCACTATCAGTGTTTAACTGCATCAGTCAAACGTCTTAAAACTGGAAAATGTGTGAAGTGCCGATTATTTTTGATGAATTAAAGATAATTCACTTTACTTTCAATTTTAGTTAGGCTTATATGTTTGAAACTCTGTTTACTTATATCCTATAAAGCGCTATCTGTATGTTTATTGCATCAGTCAAAGATCTTAAAACTGAAAAATGCTGTTTTTTTATGAATATCAGTTAAAGATTAATCACTTTACTTTCAATTTTGGTTAGGCTTGTTTGAAACTCTGTTTACTTATATCCTATAAGGCGCTATCTGTAATTTTATTGCATCAGTCAAAGGTCTTAAAACTGGAAAATGTTTGAAGTGCCGATTATTTTTGATGAATACAAGTTAAAGATTATTCACTTTACTTTCAATTTTAGTTAGGCCTATATGTTTGAAACTTTGTTTACTTATAAAGGGCTATCTGTATTTTCATTGTAATCTCACACACTGCTTTGAACATTCTTGCAATCAGCAAGAGATGTGCAACTCCACTGATTATGGGAGTGATTGACAGTAGTGACAGACATAAGTTTTCAAATAGATTAAAAAGTTTTTTCTACCTTTTATCTGCATTTTTACCTTTTATAGGGGCAATTTTATCTTACCTATTTGTGTAACCTATGCATAATTTATTATGTCAAATTATTACATATAATCAGTGTTGTGTCTAAGGGCAGATAAATAACAATAAAGTAACACCATCGTCTATTGTTCATTCTTAGTTCATGTAAACTAAGGTAGTTAACTAATGTTAACTAATGAACCTTATTGTAAAGTGTTACCTATATTTGTATTTTAAGTCATTTTAAAGGCTGTTGTTCACTTGGATCTATTTTTATTGTCCAAGTTTTGTCGAGAGCCGGACGCGGCACGAAATTTGACGGATGCGGCCACCTCATAATTCTCTATGCAGGAAAAACCCTGTATATATATATATATATATATATATATATATATATATCTACAGTGGGGAGAACAAGTATTTGATACACTGCCGATTTTGCAGGTTTTCCTACTTACAAAGCATGTAGAGGTCTGTAATTGTTATCATTGGTACACTTCAAATGTGAGAGACGGAATCTAAAACAAAAATCCAGAAAATCACATTGTATGATTTTTAAATAATTAATTTGCATTTTATTGCATATATATATATATATATATATATATATATATATATGTATTTATGTATGTATGTGTGTGTGTGTGTGTATATGTATGTATGTATATATACAGTGAGGGAAATAAGTATTTGAACACCCTGCTATTTTGCAAGTTCTCCCACTTGGAAATCATGGAGGGGTCTGAAATTGTCATCGTAGGTGCATGTCCATAATCTAAAAAAAAAAATCCAGAAATCACAATATATGATTTTTTAACTATTTATTTGTATGATACAGCTGCAAATAAGTATTTGAACACCCGTCTATCAGCTAGAATTCTGACCCTCAAAGACCTGTTAGTCTGCCTTTAAAATGTCCACCTCCACTCCATTTATTAGCCTAAATTAGATGCACCTGTTTGAGGTCGTTAGCTGCATAAAGACACCTGTCCACCCCATACAATCAGTAAGAATCCAACTACTAACATGGCCAAGACCAAAGAGCTGTCCAAAGACACTAGAGACAAAATTGTACACCTCCACAAGGCTGGAAAGGGCTATGGGGAAATTGCCAAGCAGCTTGGTGAAAAAAGGTCCACTGAGCAATCATTAGAAAATGGAAGAAGCTAAACATGACTGTCAATCTCCCTCGGACTGGGGCTCCATGAAAAATCTCACCTCGTGGGGTCTCAATGATCCTAAGAAAGGTGAGAAATCAGCCCAAAACTACACGGGAGGAGCTGGCCAATGACCTGAAAAGAGCTGGGACCACCGTTTCCAAGGTTACTGTTGGTAATACACTAAGACATCATGGTTTGAAATCATGCATGGCACGGAAGGTTCCCCTGCTTAAACCAGCACATGTCAAGGGCCGTCTTAAGTTTGCCAATGACCATTTGGATGATCCAGAGGAGTCATGGGAGAAAGTCATGTGGTCAGATGAGACCAAAATAGAACTTTTTGGTCATAATTCCACTAAACGTGTTTGGAGGAAGAAGAATGATGAGTACCATCCCAAGAACACCATCCCTACTGTGAAGCATGGGGGTGGTAGCATCATGCTTTGGGGGTGTTTTTCTGCACATGGGACAGGGCGACTGCACTGTATTAAGGAGAGGATGACCGGGGCCATGTATTGCGAGATTTTGGGGAACAATAATAATAATAATAATAATAACTTTATTCTTATATAGCGCCTTTAAAGCAGCTTCTCAAAAAAACAAGTTAAAGCTAACCTAAAAAAATGCTTTTTTAAAAGAGATTTGAAATTACTTAGAGACTGTGCATCTCTGATATTTGGAGGGAGAGCATTCCAAAGCCTAGGAGCATAGGATGAGAAAGCCCTGTCCCCCACAGTACGCACTCGAGTCTGTGGGACTGCCAATAGACCAGCTTGTGAAGAGTGTAAATGACGCTTGGGTGTTTATAAAGTTAAAAGCGCAGACAGATACTGAGGTGACAAAATCCTAGCAGCAGAATTTTGTACACATTGTAATTTGTTAAGTGTGGTTTTAGGAACCCCAACAAGAAGTGCATTGCAATAGTCAATGCGAGAAAAAACAAAGGTATTAATAAGCCTTTCAGTCACCGAGAGGGATAACATAGAGTGGAGTCTAGCAATGTTTCTGAGATGAAAAGAGTTCTTAACAATGTACCGCACATGAGAGTCAAAAGACAGACTAGAATCAAATATAACTCCCAAGTTTTTTTAATTTAGTCTGTGCCTCCAAATCAGAGCCATCTGTGTTTAAAATAAGTGAACCAGCCTTACGAAGCTGATGAGGGGTGCCAATAAGCAAGACCCCAGTCTTATCACTATTGAGACACAAGAAATTTTGGGACATCCATGTTTTTATCTCAGAAATATAATGTGTTAAAAAAGGCACATTCAGATTTTGACCAGGCTTAGAGTGAATATAAATCTGAGTGTCATCTGCATAAAAGTGATAATTAAGCCCAAGTGATCTTAGTAGCAGTCCAAGTGGAAATATGTAAATGCTAAAAAGTAACGGGCCTAGAATTGAACCTTGAGGAACACCCGTACGGACAGAGCCGATCTCAGACCGAAAACCACTCATACAGACAAACTGTTTACGATCAGAGAGGTAAGATCTAAACCAGGTTAAAACAATCTCAGAAACACAAAAGACAGTTTCCAGATGGTTGAGTAGAAGATTGTGATTGACAGTATCAAAAGCGGCACTAAGATCAAGGAGGATAAGAATAGAAAGAGAACCAGAATATGAGGCTATTAAAAGATCATTGGTGACCTTGACCAAGGCTGTCTCAGTACTATGAAATTTCCGAAAACCAGACTGAAGGGGCTCAAAAAGATTATTTACTGTGAGATGACTGTGTAGCTGCAAAGCCACAACACGTTCCAAAATTTTTGCCACAAATGGAAGATTTGATATAGGGCGATAATTATTTAAGTTATCCAAATCTGCATCATGCTTCTTCGGAACAGGCGTTACAGCAGCAGTTTTCAATGCTGCTGGGACAACACTAGTACGCAAAGATTCATTAACAATGCCAAGAACAGCTGGGCACAGTGAGTCAAAACAAGATTTAAACAAGCTTGTAGGGAGGGGATCAAGTAAGCAAGTGGTAACTTTCATACATGATACCACGCTTGTGAGCAGCTCAGAGTCAACTTCAGAAAAGGCATTAAAGGATGTGCCAGAGAAACTAGGCAAGCAAAGTACAGAAGAGGAACCAGGTATAGCATGAATGATTTTTTAAACATTGACACATAGGCACGCAGATGTTGTTAGAGGAAGAGAGGCCATATCTGCTGCCAAAACTCCGATGTATGTACCTTCTTTGTTTCAGCAGGCCAGCGTTACGACAGAGTTCATAAGCATCTTTTTGTAAATAGTAGTTTTGTTTTAAGTTCAGCAACTGGTGTGCAGTGTACCTTAGAGCCATGCTTCGTTGATCCAGGATCGCAACAGTCCCAAGGCAGCGAAAGTTCAAAGTAAGGCCACAGGGTAAACTCCTCCGATAAGGCTCCAGGGTCCTCCAGAGAACGCAGGCAGATACAAGCAATAATCCAACGAATGTAAAATAGTCCCACGACATTGCCATTTATATGGATACACCGTAATAACATGGGAATGGTTGGTGATATTGTATCCAAGATGGCCGACTTCTAAATGGCCACCATGGTCACCACCCATCTTGAGGAGTTTGCCCCCTCACATATACTAATGTGCCACAAACAGGACTTTAATATCACCAACCATTCCCATGTTATTACGGTGTATCCATATAAATGGCCCACCCTGTATATATATATATATATATATATATATATATATATATATATAATGTGTGTGTGTGTGTGTGTGTGAGAGAGAGAGAGAATGAATGATGTATAACATAACTCGTGTCAATTAATGATCTTCTATAATTTTGTTGCTAACACTTATGTCCTAAACACCTTGTGAAACAGTTCATTTGGTTTATATAATCCCTCTATATTTGTGACAATCTTGTAACTGATCATGCTTGAGTCACACAGACTTCATCATTCAGCCTGCAAAATATAACGGTAACAATTACATTTAATTTAAAGTAAATTATCAAGTACTCTAGCTACTAGAACTCTTGTGTAAGTGAACTATACTAACTAAGCATTTGTCAGTACCACTATTCCTATTTCACTTTACTTGCTTTTTTTAAGGCAATCGGTTTCCTGATATTTTCCTAGTAATGTGAACTCTAATGAGAAGTTAACACAACTAATGATTTTGATTCAAGAGTACTTGAGTATACTTGATTAACACGTTTTCTATACAAATGTCATTAAGTTGTGCCAACTAAAAATTAATACACTACTTGGAAATTTTAAGTCAACTTATTACATTTTACAGTGTGGTCGAAACACTTGACATCATCAACTTGCCACCCCCTTCTCTCCAAGATACTTGATGCAGGATACATCCACATCATTCCAGTTTGGTGGCTCACTCGGATCCATGTTGAGAACTCTTCCACGGGAGTCATCCACTTCTCCAGATACTCCAGACATGCACTGTACAGGCCTTTCACATCAGCACAGAACTGCTCACAGCCCTTACCAAGTCCATCTTTGCTCTTTTGTGCCAGTAGTCCTTTATACGATTTTGGGTCAACTAAAATAAAAAGCATTAAGGCAATCACGTCAATCCTGATATGCCATTGTTTGGGCTTGGGAAATGTTTTCCATTTATCAGTTTTAGTTCTATGGCTGAATTTGAACAAGCTTAAAAACATGACCACCTTTACTTTTCAAGTGAAGTTACATGAGCACATCTTTAGGAACAATCTGTGGCCTAACGTAATTAAATAAAAGAACATTTGAATCCCTAATTTTAAGATGATTTATTTTCTACTGCAGGACACGGAGCCAGAAGACATTCACAAGGGAAGAAGATGAGGATCTTAATCCACCTTTACCCAAATATAAGGTGCCTCTCTGTCATAATCGGCATGATCATGATTGCATGATCTTCATTAAACATTATAATAGGCTATTACCTGCGTTGGCAAAAAAAAAAACAAAAAAAACCTGCTTTACAACCTTGGATCTTAAGTGACTTGGAAATGCCACAAAAAACCCTAAAGATTGCTTGAGTGCCAAGTAAACTGCGAATGACACGACAGACAGCACTTTTCATCAAGTTCCCCATGTCTCCAATTTCTGTGGGGCATTAAAACGCATTAAAAGTCATTAAATGGATTTTGTGAAAATGAAGGCCTTAAATGGCATTTCAAAGCAATACAATTGATGCTGTAAATTTTATGGAGGCATTAAAAATGTTGATAGTTTTGAAGAGAATTTTATATAAATTTATTTGAATAGGCTATAACCTTCATGATTAATAATATTTTTTTGTTGTTGCAAAATATGTATGTTAGTGTGTGATAAACACGCAGAACCAGTTTGGTAATTGCTTCCAGCCGGAGCAAAATTGCCGTGATGCGGAGGTGAAGCGGGCATTTTGTACAGCGGTGGACAGGTCTGAACCTAGGAAAAATGGGAAAGTGCAAATTTCAGCCAAAGTGGCTGGAAAACGAACATTTTAAGACATGGTTGCAGCCCGTTAGTGGCCATGTGGTAATACTCAACAAAAAATAAACAATTATGTCCATGTTTGATTTTGCACTGCAGTAGATGCTCACTCTTTCTGCACCATTTCAAAGTAAGTATAGTTGTTCTCATGTTCATGCATTTATGTCATTTTAACTGATTAGAAAATTAAAAGGAAAAAGATTAGGCTTCCTATCCTAAGCCTCCGTCTAGTGGACAACCTTAGTATTGCAGTCTTCATTTTGTCAGTTGTCTGATGGTTTATAATTTGCTGTTAGGCCACAGAGCATCAGACATTCTTTAAATTTAGCAGGTTTCCTCAGAATAACTTGTTCTCCATATGTAAAAAAGTGTTTAGGGTTAGTTCACCCAAAGTGAGTCGTTACTCACCCTGTCATTCCAAACCTATAAGACCTAGAAGATTTATTATTTATTTTATTTTTTTGCATTTTTGTTCAGTTTTTTACATTTATTTTTGCTTATATTATTACTGACTATTTCTTGTCTCTAATTATGTTTGAAATTTATATTAGTCAGGCTAGTTGTTTTTGTTGTATTTTTTGTAAGTGTTGTCCAAGTAATAAATGGAAAGCTAAGTTGTTGTTTTTGCGATCCAAAAGAATCTGATCCGTGACTCACAAACTGTATTATCTCATCCATTGCACCCCTATTCTTCAGTAATTCCTATTTCTTGTTGATGTTTTTAAAATATATATATTTTATTAAAGCAAATTTGCAATTACCAAACATGCACTCAAAAAAAAAATTGTGTCTAAAAATAAGATTTATGTATTTGAATTGCATAACAAATTCCCATGCATTTGGATTACATAGTTTTAACATAAACCAATCAATAATCTGAATGTGATTCATATTTTTAAGTCATATCTAAATGAAACAGATAAGATTTATGTAATTGTATTAATAAACTGAATGTGATTTATATTTGTCAGTCGTATGTAAATGAAACAGGTAAGATTTATGTAATAGTACACAGAAAAACACCCATGTTAAATTAACACTGCTCAGTGTTCATATGTGTGCACACTACAGAGTTAAAGCGGTGTTGAAGTTAATGAGATAATTAAGTGATGATTTAGCATTAATGACGAACACCTGCTGTTAACAAGCAGAATCACTGAAGGAAAGAGAAACACAAGAACTACAACTGACTTCAGCCACAGCCTTAGATTGACATCAACTGAAGAGAAAAGAAGACATTAAATCTGTGAAGATCTCAGCAGAGGAGGATTAAACAACAGCATTACCAGCTTCACTTATTACTAACCAGACTGACTTTATTTCATTTCCGTTTTAATGAAATCAATAGTTGTATTTTAAAGTCACCATGATGGTGGTTAGCGTTTGCTTTAGTTGGGCTCTTGACCATTGACTCTGTAATATAACATTTTCTCTGGCTGCTATAATTGTGTGTTTATAAAACACATTTGTTGCAGTGAAAAAGCCAAGAGAAAATGAGATAGTTTATGTTGGCTGTTTATTGATGAAGGTGTAATCATCCTATTGTGGCCTGAGTCACTTATCTTTTTCAGTGTCTAATGCTTTGATTATTGGGCTTATGTGATTTTGTTTTATTTATTATATTAGCTGTGTGACCTGACAGCATTAGATCCAACAGTTAATCAAATAATATAAAGAATTTTAAAAACATTTAGTGCATTAAACTTTCTCTTCTACATTATTACTTAGACATCAAGAATCAGTGTATGACTCTCAACAATGGTGACAATCAATGAAATGCTTCATGCTGCAGTACCACCAATCAAAACTCACCCATATCTCCCAGCATGCATTGCGGCATTAATAAATTATGCATCAGGATTTTTTGTATCTTTTGTCACCATTCTTGAGATTCATATGCTGTTTCTTGATGTCTGTGTGAGTCGAATTAATGCCATAGATGAAAGGTTTTTGTGCACTAACTATTAAAAAAAAAAAAAGTATATTGTTTGATAAACAGCACGGTTAGATTTCATGCTGTAAAATCAAAAGGCTTCTGTTGTGAATAAAACAATATTAAAAGGCATTAGACACTGAACAAGATCAGTGAATCAGGCAATTACATGATGATGACTTTGTCGTCATCATCATCAATAAACAGCCAACATTACCTGATCTCTTTTTCTCTTGGCTTTTTCGCTGCAACAAACGTGTTTTATAAACACATAATTATAGCAGCCAGAGAAAATGTTATATTAAAGAGTCAATGGTCAAGAGCCCAACTAAAGCAAACGCTAACCACCATCATGGTGACTTTAAAATACAACTATTGATTTAATTCAAACGGAAATGAAATAAAGTCAGTCTGGTTAGTAATAAGTGAAGCTGGTAATGCTGTTTGTGGAGTTGTTTAATCCTCCTCTGCTGAGATCTTCACAGATTTAATGTCTTCTTTTCTCTTCAGTTGATTTCATCTGAGGCTGTGGCTGAAGTCAGTTGTAGTTCTTGTGTTTCTCTTTCCTTCAGTGATTCTGCTTGTTAACAGCAGGTGTTCATAATTAATGCTAAATCATCACTTAATTATCTCATTAACTTCAACACCGCTTTAACTCTGTAGTGTGCACACATATGAACACTGAGCAGTGTTAATTTAACATGGGCGTTTTTCTGTGTACTATTACATAAATCTTACCTGTTTCATTTACATATGACTGACAAATATAAATCACATTCAGTTTATTAATACAATTACATAAATCTTATCTGTTTCATTTATGTATGACTTAAACATATGAATCACATTCAGGAGTATTGATTGGTTTATGTTAAAACTCTGTAAACCAAATGCATGGGAATTTGTTATGCAATTCAAATACATAAATCTTATTTTTAGACACAATTTTTTTTTTGAGTGTGTCTGTAACATCTTTTCAGCATTTTTTGTTGGTGTCTCATTTATTTATTTCTGTTCTCAGAAATGTGTGCAGCTACTAAACCTGAAACATCTAATTTCTACTAGTATTGATGGCCCCAACCAACGTGAACTTTAAGATCCTCAGTAATCTCCAGCAAGAACATGTTGAACTACATGGAGGTCGGCAGCTAATTTCGGGTGCGAGCTGTGGACTGCACACGGTACACAAGCAGCAAATAAAGATCCCCTGATCTCAGCCAAACTTCAGTTTTTCATGGCGTTATCCAGAACCTTTTGTCCATTCTTGAAGAAATACCAGACAGATGAGGCAGTCTTGCCATTTCTGCGCAGAGACTTGACAGAGTTAATGATGGTAATAATCGAATTTCTGCTTTGTTTTAATGACTATTTTTTGTTTTATGATGACTTTTGAAGTGGGTATATCTGTGTAGGATGGAATAACAAAGCTGGTTAACAGGATGCTAAATAATTAGACAAATTTGTTTTTCCTTTTTGTAGAGTCTGGAAATTTGTAAAAATTACATTTTACAAATCTCGCAAAATGAGGATGTACTAATAATGTGGATAGATGCTGTAATGGAAACGGTACAGAGAAACGTATCCGATAACGTTGCCAGCTGTGGTGGGAAAATGCGCGTTCTTTACAGAAAATGAATGGTTCTGCAACTTTAATGTGCGTTTCCAACAAATGAATGTAAACGACACCCTCACGTGTCACAAGGAAAATTATATCTCTCAAAAAGTAGGCTACACTATCGCGCTGCGCTAAAGGACTTCCCATATTAGCTCCGCTTATAAAGCCGCAATCTTATCTCGTTTACATGAAATAAGCAGCTCCTTAGCAAGTCCAGGATGAGCGTCGAAGAACCAAACAATCGAAGATCTTGCCAAATCGTCAACAATAGCATAATATTGTTAGATCTGAAATGTGATGTGAAAATATAAATGGATCAACACAATTGTTAGATTCCAAAGACATCAGTGAAACAGGATATTTCATGATATTATAAAATCATCAACAGGTAACCATCATCACCTGATATCATTTCACTTTAGCTTTCTTTGCTGCTGCAAATGTGTTTGACAAACCCACTGTCACAGCAGCCAAAAAATACAAATGATATAACAAGAGTTAAGAGCCCAACTAATGGAAACACTAATCACTGTTATGGTGACTTCAAATGAAACACATTAGAGTTTTTCTCTGCTCGTCTCTTTTTTTGTTCTCTTCTTTCCTTCAGTGATTCTGTTTGTTAACAGACTTATTAAGGCTGAGATTACTCCATATGTAATATACACAGATTTTGTGGCTCAGATAAGGTCCAGTTCTGGTTTATTTCTTTGCTCTTGGCTGACATGTGGCATTGCTATGGCCTGCTTGTGGCCCAGATCTGGCAAACAGGAGTGGGCCACCCAAATGCCGTCATTCCACGCTGCATGTGGGCCAGGTCATCTTTCCACAAGTTCCAGATGTGGGCCGGATCTGGGCCGAAACAATGTTGCTATCTAGGTAGAAGACACCTGATGTTAACAAACAGAATAACTGAAGGAGAAAAACACACATTTAAGTCACCATTATGGTGATCAGTGTCTGCTTTAGTTGTGTTCTTGACCCTTAAATTGTTAACTTTAAATTTTGTTTGGCTCTGCTGTAGTTATAACAAGATGAACAAAGAGAAAAGGTAATCAGGTGGTGTTGGTTATGTTTTGACATAATCATCATTGGACCTGAATCCCTAAACTCATTTAGACAGTTAGGTTTACCTTGATGGTTACAGCAGCTCTGTTATTCTGTAGCATATGATTTTCAGCATTTTCAATATAATCATAAAATATTTATTAGCGCCTGAGGGGAAATAACACCCTTGCAACTTTGGGCCGGCGGGCCTCAGTGGACATGGCTCTGTGCGTTCGCCAGCTTCTTTGAAAACAAATGCACATGACCAAAAGGAGAAGATGGGAGAGGGGAGAGTCGCCAACGAGTTTTTACGACAGTGTTGTCAAATATCTATTCCGAAGCTGTAGAGGGAGCTCTATAGAGAAACCTGCGAGCAAAAAGCGAACAGCAATGCGAAGAAATTGCCCAAACTGCATAGTGCCGCTTTAAAGCTACAATATGTAAAAAAAAAAAAATTAAATAAAAATTGCCGCTAGGGGTCGCTAACCTCTTACAGTAACAAAGTGACGGAGAGTTTATGGATGAGTGAAAACATCAATGTTTTTTAACATGACTGTGGTATGAAGCAGGTTGAATTTGCAAATGAGAGACAGATATCAGCGCCACACGCGAGATCCGCGTATATAAAGGAATGAGGACATTTCATTCTACCGAAATAACTGTTGCCCACAAGTGCTGAATTACTACTCACACAGGTCAGTTTATTTGACGATTTAAACTTATCTATCATATCACACATATCATATTAATGATCATATATAATGTTATTCTATGTGTTAGTTTGTTGGCTATATGACACTAGCAGTAAGCTAGATCAACATTAGAATAACAAACTGATCATATTCTAACATTTCATCATGTTGAGCTATATAACATATTTTATGTTTTATGCACATTTGCTCACCTGTCTAATAAAGTGCGTGCCGTCTCAGTCAAGGCAAAGTTAGTCGTGGACGTGAAGCTCTCGGCATCTCAAAAACGCCATGCCGATATTGATCCTCGTTTTAGTTCTCATTCTGTCCCAAAGTCTGCTTGCCATGGTCCATAATGTTTGAACGAAACAACAACAGAGTGAGTGTGCCGCTACGTAACGCAGTTGTCCACGTCTGTCGCCATGGTTACTATGGCAGTGCAAGCGGAAACCAGGGATAACGCGGATATTACGTCATTGACAGGCGACAAGTTTACAATTAAGTTTACAATTTCTTGGAAACATTTAGGATAATTGAAGTACACAATTGAAAGAAATAGGCCTATATAACACTGTGCAAGTGGTTTTTGGATATTTTGATACAAAATTCTTACATATTGTTCCTTTTAGATGTGTGTGACCATCATACAGCACACACAGCCCTTATTCTAATATGGTATTGGAATGGTTAAACAGTTTTGGTACGTGACAAGAGTGCCTCCACTCAAGGATACAATATGATGAGCAAGTCTGAGAATGTTCCACATATGGTTAAAATACCATCATTGGCCTAGAAAGATAACATTCTGGGAGTCAAGACTATAAAAGAGGAAGGATGCCCTCCCTTCACTGTCACACTCTATAATCACTCTGTGTGACTGTACGACTGCTAGCCTTTTCTTGCAAGAAAATAAACCTCAAAGACAATGGGAAATGTTTGTCTTTTATTCAGTAATAGAATTTTGTTTGTCACCACATTTCACATTGACTTAAGTTATATATTTATGCAGTGATCAGTGATTCCTCAAATCAAGTGGATTATCTATTAATGGAATCAATTAATGTCTGTCTGTTATGTGGGATCTATTTGTTCATAAATTACACTAGTTTATTAAAATAATAATATATAGAAATAGAAAGAAAGAAAAAAAAAATATATATATATCGACTTTGTACTGTTTCACTGGTATGGCTTTTCATATTTTGTTACGGAGAGTTAATATGAATGTCTGCTAATCTATAGCTACTTGTCCTGAAAATGTTTATGACTTAATTGCTTTGAAAATCTGATGAATACACACCAACTATATCTTATTTGTGAACATGTTTAGATCAGTAAACCAATTTCTAACAAACTGCACTGTGGAAGACGTATTTATTGTAAATATATTATTAATTAATGCTAATTATTCATTGAACACTAAACTGTCCATCATTGTTGTCTTGCTGATGCAGTGATTATCCTTTTGTTTAGTTCTTTAACTCATGCATATGTGCTGTTGTTAAATGTTGCTGCAGGTTTTAGTTAAATTGATTTTTCTAGTTAAATTGTTTGAGTCTTTTTTTAGTGGACTAAAATTAAATAAGCTCAAAGTATAAATATTTAATGGCAATTGACCAATTTAAGATAATCAATTTCCTCAAAGGATATGAGTTATCTCAGTTTTAATTCAGTGCATGGTATTATTACTGTAACATACTGTAAAGATTACAGTAAAGAATTGTAAATTCAGTATTTTTACAGTTTACAGTATAATTGTAGTTGCTGATTTACGGTACTCTTGTAAATTTATCAGCTTACTGGTGACCAAAATTGCAAGTAAATTGTATGAAAATTAAGCATTGTGTATTGTTTTCTGCTATAAAAGTTTAACTGTATCATAATGAAAAAAATAATTGTTGGTTTACATTAAAAAAAAGCCTAGACATTAAAGATCTGTCATTTTAAGGACAGCCTAAACAGATGTATCCTTTTCACTTTTTCACTTCCCTGAGCATCCAAATCATCTGCATTCAGCAACATTAAAAATAAACCGGAAAGCTGCAAGCACTGCAATTATAAAACTATGCAGAAAACAGATCACATTTTATTCCACGAAAGAGATGTAAGAAAAGGGCACATTAGAGCATAAGTATAGCCTAATAGTGCACTGTTTTAAGAAAAATAAATAAAAATTGTATATTGATTATGCACAAATACCGCATTAAACGTGTAAAGACACATTTAGTAACAATGAAGTCTATAAACCTAAACAAGCTTTTGTCAGCAGTTGGTTAGCAACTAAGTAACTAACTAAATAAATTAAAATAAAAAGTAACTTGTGGCTTTATAATTTTAGCCATTGACTCTTTTACCACCATTGCTGAGATTTTACATCGTTTATGACACAATGCTTTCCTACCATTAATGAGATATTCCAGTGTTGTGTGAATAGGGCTGCAACTAACGATTATTTTGATATCCAATTAATCTGTCCGATTAATCAGAAAAATATAAAAAATTATTATACACTAAACAATTTTTTTTTTTTAATTAAAAAATCTATTTTAATCCATTATTTTATTCAATGTTATTCCACATCCTGCCCAATGCTTTCCTCCAAACAATGTGTAATATAAAGCCTACGAAAACAAATATAGTGAATGTCTCTATGTCGGCTATGCTGTACATTATAAGTGAAAAGGGTTCAAAAATAAATATTACATTCTAAACCTAAAAACAAATAATTGCTTATTATTTTAAATAAATTGAAAAAAAAAAAAAGCACATGCACACACACACACACACACACACACAAGCACGCACACACTCACCCACGCACACACATGCAGACACACATACCTACACAAAATGTTAACTTGTACGAGGTAAGAACACACACATTCAATCGTCTGAACAGTAATTTTATTATATTCTTGGGCTACAAAGCCTTTATTGTTACTGCTCTCTTAAATGTGATTGTGTTACATGTATAATTTATTAATTTCTAACAAAACATATTTTAGCAAAATGTGTCTTTTAGTTAGACACAGCTGATCGATAATCACATTCGTTGTTGTTGCATGTCAGTTTGTGTTTGGACTTTCTGTTCGCGTTTGTGCAGTTTCCCGCCACTCCTTTGTTTCCATGGTCACCGTCATCATTAGTTCATTTGGTTCAGCTGTGTGTCGTTAATTCTCTTAAAGCAGCGCTCAGTAAGACTGGCTGTTTTCTCGCAGGTTTCTCTCTCGAGCCCCCCCTACAGTTTCGGAGTATATATATTTTTGAGAAAACTGTCGTAAACTCGTTGTCAACTATCCCCCCTCCCATCTCGCTCAGGCCATGTGCATTTGTTTTCAGAGAAGCCGGCGAACTAACGGAGCCATGTCAACTGAAGTAGGCTATGTATGATTCTCACAAGAATCATATAAATGTTGAGATAGTGTATATTTGTATAGTGGAGATAGTGTATATTTTTACAGTGTTGCCAAACGTCAGTAACATTATGGCAAAAACAATACTATAAGAAATATCTCCGCTATTTATTTATTTTTAGTTTAGACTACACTCTAAAAAGAGATGTGTTAAAAATGACACATGTTGTGTCAGTTTTAACACATGTAGTGAGTGTGCTCAGGGACAACACATGTTGTGTCAAATTTAACACAATAAATGTGTAAGTCATTTTAACACACAAATTGTGTCATTTTAAAAAATAAAGCGAAAGGGCCAGATGCAAAAATATTAACCGTTTAATCAATAGTCGAGTACAGAATGCATGTGCACACAAAGTACAACACAATGTTTCAAGCTCAATGACTGGACAGACTCACTGTACTGGACATTATTCAGTTATTCATGCTTCAACCCCTAATTGATAATGCTGCTTTTGACAAAAGTTCATGAAAAAATAAAGGGTAACCGAGTTTGCACTTTGAATTTTATTAAAATGAAGCAACTGACAAAATATTGTATATAAATAACTTGTATTTCCACTGGCCTGTTTGTTTGAGAACATAGCAAACACTGCATACCATTCACAGTGATGGTGAGTGTCGGCACTCAAAATGAGGAGTTGAAAACAACACAACCTGTAAAAAGAGATGTTAAAAATGACACATGTTGTGTAGATTTTAACACATGTAGTATGTGTGCTCAGGGACAACACATGTTGTGTAGATTTTAACACATGTAGTGTAGATTTTAACACATGTAGTGTGTGTGCTCAGGGACAACACATGTTGTGTCAAATTTAACACACAACCTGTGTCGATTCTTAACACATCTCTGTGTTTATAAGGACTACACATTTTGTGTTACCTTTAACACAACTAATGTGTTATTCCTCTTACACAGAAGGGTGTTGAAACCTTTTACACACTAATGTGTTATAGTTACACAACTTGTGTCAGATATGTGTCACATGTGACTGTAGTCGGTGTGTATTTGCCAGAGTTACTTCCTGTGTTTTTACAACTGAGTGTTTGGATGAACACTGAAACGTATTGTTAACTTGTGTTTATGGAGTCCAGTGACGTTTAATAAAGAGTTTGTTTGAACATTTGGATGGTTTAGACATCATGAATCTACATAGACAAGCTCTTATTGAGAATTAACTGAGGTTTAGATGTTGATGTTTCACTGAATGTTTTATTTGAAGTCACCAGAATCGTGATTAATGGCTCCTTTATTTGAGCTCTTGATTCTTTACTCTTCTTTTAGTGTTTCTCTTGCTGTAACTGTATTTTAAAAAAATACTTTTGTTAAGGCGAGTGAAAAGATGATCAGATGTTTCTTGATGATGTCATAATCAACAAGTGCAGATCTGATCAGGTTTATGAGTAAATGGATGGTGTGCATTTAATTTATTTATGTACTGTTAGTTATAATGATCTTGTAACACTACATCATGCTATCCAGCAGTGCAGAATAATAAAATAAATGTTTTCTGAAAATATTAATCTGCAACAGAAATTAGTCAAACACAGACATCAAGAATCAGCGTATGAATCGCAACAATGGTGACAAATGCAAAGCTTCATGCCGCAATGCATGCTGGGAGTCATGGATGAGATTTGCACTATTGTGGCACCCAGCATGCATTGCTGCATGAAGCATTTTGTTTGTCACCATTGTTGAGATTCATACGCTGATTCTTGATGTCTGTTTGATACCATAGACTGCAAGATTCTGTACGAACTGTGTATTTATTAATTAATTTTAAGCTAATTGCATTATGCTAATCTATTATGTATTACACTCATCTTTCAAATATTAATCTCTTTCTGAGCTTCAGATGAACAATTTTACATGTTCACGATGATAATATTATCATCTGAGCATATTTTTCTCATGATTATTTCTGCTGTTTCAAATGTGTTAAATTAAATACACATTTACAGCAATCAGAGAAAACTAATGTTAAAGAGTCAATAGCTCAAATAAAGCTGACACTAATCACGATTCTGGTGACTTTAAATGAAACATTCAATGAATCTTCAACACCAAAACCTGTTAATTCTCAATAAGAGCTTCTGTAGAGTCTGACAGAAATAAAGTTAATCTGGTTATTAATAACAAGTGAAAGCAGCATTTGAAAAAGACATTGAAAAAGAGGCATGATGTGATTGGCTGAAAAAAAACAACCGTTAATCTTTAAGTTTTCATGAATTAAGATTTAATTTATTTATTTGAATATATTGCTTTATTTATTTTAGAGCATTTTATGGGATACCAAATAAAATATACCTATAATTTTTTTTCATAAAAACTGCCCTCCACCAGTGCTATTCTATCCAGAGTTACATTTTAACACACATTGTGTCAAAATGCCATCAACACATCTTGTGTGTTGTTTTTTAACACATCTCTTTTTAGAGTGTTTCCAGAGTTACATTTTAACACACATTGTGTGTTAAAAATCTACACAACATGTGTCAAAATGCCATCAACACATCTTGTGTGTTGTTTTTTAACACATCTCTTTTTAGAGTGTAAAGCTATAGCCGCTTAGGTTATGCATTATCAAAATAAATGTTACACATTCTTTTATCATTTTGACGGTGATCCGAGTTGTCCATCATAACGATTGACCAAACAAAGTCAAACACGTAGCCTAGTTTGTTTATTTATTTTGCAAGAATACGTGTACTATGGTATAAGGCTATAATTTATTCGTTCAAAACGTTTGGTTTGAAATTTCATAAGTTGTATTGCTAGCTAGCATCCTAACATAGATCTGTGAACATGCAACATAACGTTATTAATTCTGAGGCAGACGGCAAGCTAAACTAAAGCATAATTTGAAGAATTTCATATCGATTTATAGGTGATCTCAGTAACACAAATAAAACCTGATAGAGGAACGGAGAAAACACTACAGAAAACAAACACGTTTGTTTACTAATGAAAATACTAACATCTAAGTTACAGTATCTAGCGTACTAGTAAGCCCGTAACAGACAGCGACCATAATAAAAACCTAAACAGACAATAGCAAACATCCTGAGGTCACAATTACAAGAAATACAAACATTAAACACAGTTTATTCTAAAGATACAAGTGCAACAGCAAGAAGGGCAGGTCAGCATCGGTTTTGCCGGCTTCGGTTTCTTTCAGTTCTCTCCATTCTGAAAAAGCCGGTCCAATATTAACTCTAGTCTGACTTCACGCTCGGTCAGTCTCCCGTTTCCCCTTTCTTTGGTCCTCTGACAAAGATTTTCTAGCTTTCTGCTTCTTTTTTACATGTTCAGCCATTACGAAAACTTGAAGAACTCAATATCTAGCGTTACCTTGTTCTTATAGCTAGCCGGATACTGGATGGATGGGGGCGTGTACGCGTGCAGTGCCGTAAAGCAATTCGTTACCTTGCGAGACCTGATATCACACGATACTTCCTAACACTGAGGCCGGCGGCTCGCCGGCCCAAAGTTGCAAGGGTGGTTTTGCGGCTCACAGGCACCAGGGGGGTGCGAGACGACCACCATTCAACCCGAAATCAGTAATATAACCATTACAATGACTCCAAAGCTGTTCGGTTAAGGTAAAAAAGTTACTTAGTTCACCTTTAAGGTCCTCTGTTGTTCCCTGTGTTCTCCGTCATTCTTGGTAGGTTCTCGTTAACGTTTGGTTGTGTTTTTCTCCTGCGTTTTTCCTGGTTCCAATGTGTTTGATTAAAGTCTTCCTTAAAGTTATTCCTCGTGAGTATTTATTAGCACGACTTCACGTAAAGGTTGTCAATGACTTTCATTATCGATAATAATAGATTTTATCGATTAGTTGTTGTAGCCCCAGTGACAAATTCTAATAAATAATTGGTAACACTTTACAATCAGGTTCATTAGTTAATATTAGTTAACTACCTTAACTACCAGAAAGAGAGGATACACGTTGTTTATGCAGAAGTAAGCTACCATGATCAGCCAAACATTCAACCGCATATAAATCTAAACTACCCAACGCTACCAAGAAAAATAGCAACATAAAATAGCTCGGACTTTGATAATTCCTGTTATGAATCTGATCCGGATGAAGTCTTTGCAATTTTATCAGCTTTTGTTCTAAATGTCAAAAAAAAAAAAAATCTATATATTTTTTTTAAAACAGAGCTCTGTTCTTTTTATATATAAATATTGACTGATATATTCACATTTACATATTTTATACAAGAAAATATTCTGGGGGTCATGAAAGATTTGTGAATATGATCAAAAATGGCGGGGAAAGAGTTGATGCAGACAGCATAAATGCATGAATATTCTGAGAAAATTCAGCACACTTGCAGAGGCTACATGTACACACATTTCATTTTTCTATTGTTTCAAAGACAATCGATCAATGCTTTGTTTCTTGTTTTGTCTGAATATCTAATAAAATCAGAAAATACAATCTATTTTAACACAGTTCAGAAGTGCCATCAAGCACTTCTCCTCTCTTTCTCCCCACTTCCTCCTCTCTGATATCAAGCACTTCTCCTCTTTTTCTCTCCACTTCCTCTTCTCTGCTTTCCTCAGAAGAGTTCCTCATTCCAGGAATGCCGACTGGGCAATTATGTTTCTATTTAGCAACTTTTCAGACTGCCCTAGCAAAAAAAGACCGATGACGATAAACAAGCCCGTCGGAGCCCATTGACTCAGTGTTAAAACTCTAGCCGCATAACATACATATAAAATGTCACGCACTGTGCAAAGCAACAACTGAAACCTGCTAATTCACTGACTTGTCATGTTGCTGAAATAATGTACTAGCAAACCTTATTTAGCATTACATATGGCTAGAATAATTATTTTCATAGCCTACTGCAACGTTAGTTACCGTTATATTATCTTACTAGCTATTTATAACTCATAGAAAGAGTGCAACGTTATAAAGTTACATTACATGTATTGCATAATACGTAATGATTTGAGGACCAAGTTTGTAGTCAAAGTATGGGCAGGCCAGTCAATGTAAAGCATTTCGTCCCTACCAGTGAATGTGCCATAACTGTTTATCCGCTGTCATTGGTGACCCTGCATGTTTGCTAGCCTGCGCGCTCACGGCAGGCTCCGCTGTGGGGGGAACTTTACATAACAAAATACCAGAGGTGGGAGTAAGTCACACATGTACAAGTCACAAGTCTCAAGTCTTAACCTTCAAGTCTCAAGCAAGTCCAAGTCAATTTTGTGAAAAGCAAGTCAAGTCAAGTCACTGCTTTATGTCAAGCAAGTCAAGTCAAGTCGTAGCTTGGGTCACAAGTCACTGGCAAGTCATACAAACGTTTGATGATTTCACTGAATTTATATATTAAAATAAGTTAAAACTACATAAGTTGTGGACTATGGTTTTATTTGCAACATTTTTTGTCCAGTGTTAAATTAACACTCCTGGGAGTGTATATGAGTCCACACTCAAGAGTGTAAAGTGTTAAAATATGAGTGTTAAATTAACACTCAAGAGTGTTAAAGTTAATGAGATAATTAAGTGATAAATTTAGTAATGATTGATCATTATTGAAGACACCTGATGTTAAAAAGCAGAATCACTGAAGGAGAAAATCTCAAATTGTAAGTTACCATTATGGCGATTTGTGTTTGCTTTAGTTGGGCTCTTGACCCATTATATGTGTACTTTAAATTTTGTCTGGCTGCTGTATCTGAGTTATAACTGCCAGATGAACAAAGCAAAAAAGTGATCTGATGGTGTTGGTTATATTATGACAATCATCATTTGAACTTGATCACTGAACTCATTAAGATCCTTATTTCTGACTTAGATTTACGTTGTTGTTTACAGCATAACTGTGATTCTGCACAAATATCCAGAATTTTAGATATAAAGGATTTCTTAAAAGTTGTTTTGAAAAAATAAAGATAAAAAAAAAAAAATTATTTTAGGCACACACAGATGTCAAGATTCAGTCTATGCATCTCAACAATGGTGACGAGCAGAATATTCAATTAGGAAAAGTAAATTACATAGATAATTCAGATCATAATTTATTCATACCGCAATGCATGATGGGAGCCATTAATGAGTTGTGATTGGTGGCAGCCACTGCAACATGCTTTATTATTGTCACCATTGTTGAGATTCACAGGCTGATTATTGATATCTGTGTTTCTAAATAAATTCATTTGAAAGTGTTTGATCAGAACAAAGTTTATGAAATAGTTTTGGATTATATGAAAAATACTGATAATCATATGCTGTAGAATCACAGAGCTGCTGTAATTAACAAGTTAAGATACCTCAATAAATTTCGTTTTTTTGTTCACAACATGATTATGTCAAAACATAACCAACACTATCAGATCACACTTTTCTTTGTTCATTTGACTGTTATAAATCAATAACAGCAGACAAACAAAATCTAAAGTTAATAATATAAGGGTCAAGACTCAAGAGTCCAACTAAAGCAAACACTGATCACCATAATGGTAACTTACCATTTGAGATTTTCTCCTTCAGTGATTCTGCTTGTTAACATCAGGTGTCTTCAATAATGTTCAATCATCACTAAATTAATCACTTAATTATCTCATTAACTTAAACACTCTTGAGTGTGGACTCATACACTTCCAGGAGTGTTAATTTAACACTGGAGTTTTTGCTGTGTACAAAGAGCCGTAGTTAACTGACAAGCTGAGCCATATCGCATTAAATATCGCTGGCGATACGTCCGCGATATTAATGCGATATGGCTCAGCTTGTCAGTTAACTACGGCTCTTTGTAGTAAATGCCGCTTCATCTGAAAGCAGGTGATGGTGATTTACTACTAATCAAGGAACCGGCTTTACTGATGAGATGCGCATAACAATATCACGATTTAAATCGCCCAGCCCTACTTGTGACCCAAGCTACGACTTGACTTGACTTGCTTGACATAAAGCAGTGACTTGACTTGACTTGACTTGCTTTTCACAAAATTGACTTGGACTTGCTTGAGACTTGAAGGTTAAGACTTGAGACTTGTGACTTGTACATGTGTGACTTAAGCCGAGTTCAGACTGCACGATTTTCAAAGTAGTCGGGTCACTGCTCTTTTCACACTGCGTGACTATCTGGGGTAACATTCAGTTGCTGGTGTGTTCACACTGCACGATGCATCGGCGACAGGAGGTTTCACACTGCATGACTTTCAGGAGGAAGAATCGCCGACAACTTCTGTCTGTCCGCAAACTTTCGCAACCAAACACACGCGAGAAGTGATAAGGAAATAACGCAAAATCCCGCGTGCGTAAGACCGCAGTTCTCGCGCGAGGCTGAAATTGTTATTAAAAATGATAGCCTGCAAGAAGCTTGCGATCCAAATTGTCTGTTCACTGATTTGCAGCGAAAAGGAGAAAAAGAAAAACATAGTATGCAGGAGGAAATGGCTGGGAAGACAAGGGGAGCAAGGACTGTGTGTTTCTGCAAAGAGAGTTGGGGGTAAATAAATCATTTTGCAATGTGCTGCTGTTGCTGCTGGTCAAGCAAATGTTTGTGATTTGTTTCTGTTTGATATAATTGTAAATATATCTAATAAAATACTGATATTGTGGCCTATAACTCCTCCCCGAACTCCCTGCTGCTCTGTATCTTGCTCTCTCATTGGCTATCGGTCATCGCCGATGTAGTTTTCAGTCAGAACACTTTCACACAGCAGGATTTTGAATCGCCGACAGGTCCAGATATTTAGCATGCCAAATATCTCACGGGCGTCGGCGACTCGTCTGCGATTCTCTCAGATCGCGTCTTTGCTCATTCACATTGCGTGATTGTCACTCGCGTGAACGAGCACTGATTTGCCTGTGATTTCGGGCATTTGTCGGCGATTTCTCAAAACCTGTTGGCGAGCCAAAATCGGGGCTAAAATCGTGCAGTCTGAACTCGGCATTACTCCCACCTCTGCAAAATACATGTTTAACAGCTAGTAGGCCTAACGTTATATGTTATGAATCTTACACGAAATTCATCTTCATCACAGTGCAACTAATGGAAATGGAAAAACGTGTATCAATGCAACCTGTTTTTAGCTTTGCCTTATAGTTATAACTAGCTCGTTAGCGAATCAAAAAATATATATTTTAAACTTTACCAATATCGATATGATAGCTTGATAGTGAGTACTAAAATACATCTTATTTGTTTATATTCATAATGATACAGTTAGATTTTTTTATTACATGTGATTCTGACATGATGCAACATGCACTGAGCTCCTTCCTCTCCGCTCGTCTCAGGGAAATAATGCGTCTTCCAGCTCAGCTGTCGGAGTCGCGCGCTCATGCGTTTTGTGGGCGTGGCTTTGGAAGGAGCCCAGAAGGGAGAGGGTGGACTGAATGGAAATAATGAGCTGTCTTTAAAACAGTCGTTAGAGGTCTACATACACTCGATTTTTATACTTTCTTTTTCAGAATACTTACATTTTAATTATGTATTGATATATACATAAAGTTTAAACAAATTTGAAAAATAAGTTTTTTAGACCATTCCTACCTACCCCAGCTTTAAGAAGCTTATTTCAAATATTTCTACTTTTTGAGTATTTTAATTTGTTTTTACTTTTACTTGTTGATGCTCAATTTTTAAGCCAAGTAAATATTGCTTTCTCCAGCCAAAAGTCCATCAAAGTGGACTAATATTAACAGAAATAAAAATCAGACACTACAATTAGAATTATGGGTAACACTTTACTTGAAGGGGTGTGCATAAGACTGTCATGACACCGTCATATTCATGACATGACACATGTCATGAATATGAAGGAGGTTTTATGCATGTTTATGACAAATGTCATTAAGTGTCATTCGCTCAATTATGACATTTTTAATGCAAATATGACATCGTGTGAGATGTCTTTGTTATGGCAACTTGACTTTACTAAGGCAACACAACCTGTCATTAATATGTCATAATTATGACATAGCAGATTAATTATCAGACTTAAGAAACCACTTAGCTTTATGGGTTAACATTTCATTAAACTGTCATGTGCACAGTAAATTCACCAGTGTTAAATTAACACTGCTCAGAGCACATATGGTCCCACTCTACATGGTGTTAAAGTAACACTGAAGCAGTGTTAAAGTTAATGAGACAATTAAGTGATCAATTGAGTGATGATTGAGCATTATTGAAGACACCTGATGTTAACAAGCAGAATCACTGAAGGAGAAAATCTCAAATTGTAAGTTACCATTATGGTGATGGGTGTTTGCTTTAGTTGGGTGTTTGCTTTAAACATGCATAAGACCTCCTTCGTATTCATGACATGTGTATCGTATTCATAAAGTGTTACCGAATTATGCAATGTAGTTTTAATAGCTTTAAATATCATTACTTTGTTTATAATAACCTAGACTGATGCCGACTGCTTTATTTAAAATTGACACAGTTTGATATCAGTTTCCAGTGGAACCAGTTCACCAATTTAGTGTAATCACAAAACAAAGTGCACTCTTGCTCCTCGCCCACATCCTTAATTACATATATTACTTATTGACAACACACCTTTACACACACATACACACACTGTATGTGAGCACAAGTCATGTCAATAAAAAAGCCTCAAAAAATAGCTTTGGAATAAGACATTTTCATTGAGAGGCACAAATATAAAGTCACTGATTCAATTTTAATTCAGGGATTTGGTGTAATAATAGCAATCTGTTTTTTAACATTAAACATTGTATATTTATTGGTTACTGTGAATTCATGTTCTATAGTTCTTTAATAACAAATGTTGTGCATTGATCATTTGGGTGTGCGTGTGCCCATTTATTTATTATTATTTTTTGCCAAAGGCACCACTGCCCAGAGGTGGAAAGTCCAGGGGTCAGAAAGTAAAAGTCCTGCCATATATTTACTCCACCCATGAACTCACACAGCAAAAACTCCAGTGTTAAATGAACTCTCCTGGGAGTTTATTTGGCTCCAGACTCAAGAGTGTTAAAGTTAATGAGATAATTTAGTGATTCGTTGAGTGATGATTGAGCATTATTGAAGACACCTGATGTTAACAAGCAGAATCACCAAAGGAGAAAATCTCTTTTTTCAAGTTGCCATTATGGTGATTAGCGTTGGCTTTAGTTGGGCTCTTGACACTTACGCTGTTAACTTTAGATTTTGTTTGGCTGTTGTATCTGAGTTATAACTCTCAGATGAACAACAAGAAAAGCTGATCAGGTGGTGTTGGTTATGTTTTGACATAATCATCATTTGACCTGACTCACAAAACTCATTTAGAAAATTAGGTTTGCCTTGTTGATTACAGGAGCCTGTGATTCTACAGTATACTATTTTCAGCATTTTCAATATAATCAAAAAGATTTCTTAAAAGTTGTTCTGATCAAAAGACTTTAAAGAAGTATTGTATTTGGACACACAGACATCAATAATCAGCCTGTGATTCTCAACAATGGTGACAATAATAAAGCATGTTGCAGTGCATTCTGGGTGCCACCAATCAAAACTCATTCATGGCTCCCATCATGCATTGCGGTATGAATAAATTATGATCTGAATTGTCTTAGTAATTTCCTTTTTCCTAATTGAATATTCTTTTTGTCACCATTGTTGAGATTCATACACTCATTCTTGATGTCTGTGTGTGCCTTTAAGAAAGTTTTTTTATTTTATTTATATCAGAAAAACTTCTAAGAAATCATTTGGATTAAATTGAAAAATCTGGATCTTATTCTGTAGAACCACTGTGATGCTGTAATGATCAATATACATTTAAGTCAGAGATTAGGCTCTAAATGAGTTCAGTGATTCAGATAAAACAATGATCATGTCAAAACATAACCAACACCACCTGTTCAGCTTTTCTCGTTGTTCATCTGAGAGTTATAACTCAGATACAACAGCCAAACAACATTTAATGTTAACAGTGTAAGTGTCAAGAGCCCAACTAAAGCCAACGCTAATCAACTTAATGGCAACTTGAAAAAAGAGATTTTCTCCTTCAGTAATTCTGCTTGTTAACATCAGCTGTCTTCAATAATGATCAATCATCACTCAATCAATCACTAAATTATCTCATTAACTTTAACACTCTTGAGTCTGGAGCCAAATAAACTCACAGGAGAGTTCATTTAACACTGGAGTTTTTGCTGTGTGAGTTCATGGGTGGAATAAATATATGGCAGGACTTTTACTTTCTGACCCCTGGACTTTCCACCTCTGCCACTGCCTGCCTCTTATCAGAGGTGGGTAATCCAGGGGCCAAAGAGTAAAAGTCCTGCCATATGTTTATTCCACCCATAAACTCAGTCAGCTGATTTCACTAATTAGTTCTCTCTCCTGTCTGAATTAGCAAATCCAGGTGATTGGAACAAAATACTGAGGAGGACTTTTACTTCCTGAACCTGGACTTTACACCTCTGCATAGCAATGCCACATGTCAGCCAAGAGTAAAGAAATAAACCAGAACTGGACCTTATCGCAGCCAAAATAATCTGTGTATATTAAATATGGAGTAATTTCAGCCACAGCCTCAGATGAAATCAACTGAAGAGAAAAGAAGACATTAAATCTGTGAAGATCTCAGCAGAGGAGGATTAAACAACTCCACAAACAGCATTACCAGCTTCACTTATTACTGACCAGACTGACTTTATTTCTGTCAGACGTCAACAAAAGTTTTATTGAGAATTAACAGAGGTTTAACTCTAATGTGTTTCATTTGAAATCACCATAAGAGTGATTAGTGTTTCCATTAGTTGGGCTCTTAACTCTTATCATACCTTTTGTCTTCTTTGGCCACTGTGTGCCACAGTGTGTTTGTCAAACACATTTGCAGCTGCAAAGAAAGTTAAAGTGAAATGAGATCAGGTGATGATGGTTACCTGTTGATGGTTTTAAAATCATCATGAAATAGACTGATTCTCTGATGTCTTTTGAATCTAACAATTATGTTATCACATTAATATTTTTTCACAACACAAACCCTGTGTTACTGCAGCATTACATCCAGCAATATTATAACAGTAAGTTAGAAGACTTTAACAGACATGAGCACAAAAAAGTCAGTTTAATATGACACACAGACATCAACAATCAGCGTATGAATCTCAACAATGGTGACAATCAAAAGTACTTTACTGCAATGCATGCTGGGTACCAGCATAGTACAAAACTCCCAGCATGCATTGCAACATGAATAAATTATGCAGCTGAATTGACCTATAATTTTATTTGATTCTAAATATTTGCTTTTATTTTTTGCTGTTGGTTTTGTTGTGAATTAGTAGCTTTTCAGTGATGTTCTGAATTAATCTGTTTATCTAAATATTTGTGATTGTCACCATTGTTGAGATTCATACGCTGTTTGGTGATATCTGTGTGTGTCAACAAAGGCTGATTTTTAAATGTCATATTTGTTAAAAGATTTAATTCGATCGTTATATTTCTGGAACTAATGTTGCAGTAACACAGGGTTTGTGACGTGAAAATATTAATGAACAACATATTTGTTAGATTATAAAAACCTCAGTGAATCAGGCTATTTCATGATGATTATAAATCCATCAACAGGTAACCAGCATCACCTGATATCATTTCACTTTAACTTTCTTTGCAGCTGCAAATGTGTTTGACTAACACACTGTCACAGTGGCTAAAAAAGACAAAAGGTATGATAAGAGTTAAGAGCCCAACTAATGGAAGCACTAATCACTGTTATGGTGACTTCAAATGAAACACATTAGAGTTAAACCTCTGTTAATTCTCAATAAAACTTTTGTAGACGTCTGACAGAAATAAAGTCAGTCTGGTTAGTAATAAGGGAAGCTGGTAATGCTGTTTGTGGAGTTGTTTAATCCTCCTCTGCTGAGATCTTCACAGATTTAATGTCTTCTTTTCTCTTCAGTTGATTTCATCTTCGACTGTGTCTGAAATTACTCCATATTTAATATACACAGATTATTTTGGCTGCGATAAGGTCCAGTTCTGGTTTATTTCTTTACTCTTGGCTGACATGTGGCATTGCTATGCAGAGGTGTAAAGTCCAGGTTCAGGAAGTAAAAGTCCTCCTCAGTATTTTGTTCCAATCACCTGGATTTGCTATTTCAGACAGGAGAGAGAACTAATTAGTGAAATCAAATGACTGAGTTTATGGGTGGAATAAACATATGTCAGGACTTTTACTCTTTGGCCCCTGGATTACCCACCTCTGCCTCTTATACACTTGTTGGGAGTTGGTTCGTAAAAATGAGTGTGTGTGTGTGTAGGCAGGGCTGTCAGTGTCGCTAGTGGGGTGAAAGGTGTGGACAAAATCCAGCAGTTATACTATATAGGCCCCTGTTGTATGAATAATTTTAATATTTATATTAGTTGTTTGCCTGAGATTTAAATGCAAACCACAAAATCATGCAATTTGGTTAAATCATTTTCTAAATTTCTGCTTCTCTTACCTCCCTAAAAATGGTTTAGTCCGATCTAAAGTATTTATTAATTATTCAGTCAGTGAAAAACACCAGAAGGACCCAATAAAATTGTAAGTCCCACCCCAGCTCGTGAACAGAACCAATCAGAGTTGAGTCTGCAGTTCCTGAAGTGAACGGTGAACTTGGTGGAAGAGCAGGAGATTGACTGACAAAATGTCGGGGAAAAGAAATCATAAATCAGGGTATCAGAAACGCCATGAACAGAAGGAGAGGGAGGCCAGGAGAGTTGTTGTATCCCAGTCGATCAAGACGTTCTTAAAGACAGGTTGTTTTGTTATTTCGCTGGGAATAAGAAAACTACCGTTTACAGCCTGCCAGTCCTGTCACTCTTCATTATCAGTGCGCTCCACAATCCACCGAATGATTAAGTGGTCAAAATTCCTGTCTTTTTACACTATTGTAAATAGAGTTAAAAAATTGACACGAGTCATGACCAAGCGTCCCACACAAGCCCTGCAAAGCTTGTCATAAACCCCGCCTCTCCGTGTTATTCAAAGTGACGTGAGACCAACTAAACAATTAAATTACACTTCAAATATCTTTTTTCCAAAGGTGGTTTCTGCCATTTCCTGTAGTTTTTATCACGCTAATGTAAGTTCAAGTGTCTGTTTCAAAAATAAGTTGGATTTTAGTTAGTTACGTGATGCTATAAAAATGGTGGCGTGACGTCATGATTGACAGCTGTGATTGACAGGTTCTCTTGTTGTACTGCAATCAATTTTTTAAAAAGTGCACTCAGGTGCATTCCGCATTCTGCGATAGTGAGGGCGGAGCGTTGATTTCGCGGATTTACTTCCTGCTCACTACTGCGCAGGTCTGTTCCCGAGATCGCTACTGCGCAGACTCAAACCCCAAGATGTCAGCGCCATAGGATTCAACGGAGAAAAGTGAAGCACATTAGAAACTCTCACTTCCTGGGGTCGAGCATACTGCGCACACTGAAAAAAGTGAAACATCAGTGCAATTCATTCAAAATATATATTTACATTGGTCCAATGGAAAATTGTGATTTTCAGTTTATACACTCTCAGAAAATAAAGTACATAATTGTACCTTTAGGGGTACAATGGCTTGTCACTGGGGCTGTACCCTCAAGGGTACAATATTGTACCTTAACCTTTAAAAGAAACGGTACATATATGTAACTTTTAATGCTTTTTGATCCTCAAAAAGTTACATATATGTACCTTGAGGTCCAACACTGATGTGTTAATTGAACTCTCCTGGGAGTTTATATGACTCCAGACTCAAGAGTGTTAAAGTTAATGAGATAATTAAGTGATTAATTTAGTGATGATTGAGCATTATTGAAGACACCTGATGTTAACAAGCAGAATCACTGAAGGAGGAAATCACTAATTGTAAGTTACCATTAAGGTGACGGGTGTTTGCTTTAGTTGGGCTCTTGACCTTTATATGTTTACTTTAAATTTTGTTTGTCTGCTGTTATTGATTTATAACAGTCAGATGAACAAAGAGACAATGTGATCTGATAGCGTTAGTTATGTTTTGACAATCATGTTGTGATCTAAAAAATGAAACTTATTGAGATAGTTTGGTTTAACTTGTTAATTACAGCAGCTTGGCTTTCAGTAATTTTCATATAATCCAAAATATATAATAAACATTGGTCTGATCAAAACACTTTCAAATTAATTTATTATGACCGCCGCTAGCGTAGCTAGCGAAAGCGGTCATATAGGGATTGTCAAATTTTTTTTTTTTTTTTTTTTTTCGTCACCTTACTGAATTTTTCGTCAACGATACCAGGGACACCGAAACACCGGGGAACATGAAATTTGGTGGGCATGTAGCCCCACTAGACTTGTACGGAAAAATTTCTTTTGGTCCCCGGGGGCCACTCCCCCCCCCCGCGCTGGGCCCCCCCAAACCCCAAAAAATGCAGTTTTTCCTAAATAACTACCTGAACCGTGGCACCGAGGATGAAGAATTTTTTATGGTATGTTGGTGTACTAGACTTTTACGGAAAAATTTCGTTTGGTCCCCGGGGGCCACTTACCCCCCCGCGCTGGGGCCCCCGTGAATTTTTCTTCAACGATACCAGGGACACCGAAACACCGGGGAACATGAAATTTGGTGGGCATGTAGCCCCACTAGACTTGTACGGAAAAATTTCGTTTGGTCCCCGGGGGCCACTCCCCCCCGCGCTGGGCCCCCCCCAAACCCAAAAAAATGCAGTTTTTCCTAAATATCTACCTGAACCGTGGCACCGAGGATGAATAATTTTTATGGTATGTTGGTCTACTAGACTTTTACGGAAAAATTTCGTTTGGTCCCCGGGGGCCACTTCCCCCCCCCCCCCCGCGCTGGGGCCCCCGTGAATTTTTCGTCAACGACACCAGGGACACCGAAACACCGGGGAACATGAAATTTGGTGGGCATGTAGCCCCACTAGACTTCTACGGAAAAATTTAATTTGGTCCCCGAGGGCCACTCCCCCCCCGCGCTGGGCACCCCCAAACCCCAAAAAATGCAGTTTTTCCTAAATAACTACCTGAACCGTGGCACCGAGGATGAAGAATTTTTTATGGAATGTTGGTCTACTAGACTTTTACGGAAAAATTTAATTTGGTCCCCGGGGGCCACTTCCCCCCCCACGCTGGGGCCCCCGTGAATTTTTCGTCAACGATACCAGGGACACCGAAACACCGGGGAACATGAAATTTGGTGGGCATGTAGCCCCACTAGACTTCTACGGAAAAATTTCGTTTGGTCCCCGGGGGCCACTCCCCCCCCCCCGCGCTGGCCCCCCCCAAACCCAAAAAAATGCAGTTTTTCCTAAATAACTACCTGAACCGTGGCACCGAGGATGAAGAAATTTTTATGGTATGCTGCTCTTAAGGGCCCACATCAACCTAGCCCATAATTACTCATTTGTGATTTGCGCCCCTCCCATAAAAAATGAAAATGCAATATTATTCTGCTTTAATCGCCCCTATCTTCAGTGGAGATGTTCAGAACTGCACCATATTTCATGTGTATGATTATCTTGACATCCTCTGGGGGTATCCTCTGCTAAGTTTTGTAGAATTTCATCCATGGGGGGGTATAAAATAAATTCATTTATGTGCACATTTAGTGACTGTACACTCATCGGCCTGTAGATGGTGCTGTTGAGCGAAGGGTTGCTGGTTTAGGATGATACTGTCACACACACACATGCAGGAATACAAACAAACGCAAGCATGCACACACACTGACATCCACACGCACAGACACACACCCATACACACACATACAAATCCACATGCACAGACACACACACACAAACACACACGCGCACACATGTACGCACACATACATACACGCACAGACACACACACACACACACACACACAGACACACACATACACAAACACACACACAGACAGACATGCACATACTATTACTTTTTTTAGGTATATACATAAACACGCAATACAGCCAAATTACTCCACATCATTTATTTTTGTGGAAAGCCAGTGCAGGCCTGAGCGGCGGTCATATTTTGTACCGCGATGCGGTACATCTATGCTGCGTTCCAAACCGCATACTTCCCTACTATTTAGTATGGGAAAAAGAGTAGGCGAGCGAAAAAGTATGTACGAATCCAAAAGAGTAGGCGAGAATTACCTGGGTGACGTACGAATTATCGCGAGATTCGGACTTAAGTGCGTCCCAATATGCCTACTTTCCTACTATATAGTAGGCGAAAACAGTACGTGAAGGAAGCAGTACGTTCGAAACATCAGTATTCATAAAAGAGTAGGCGAGAAGTTCCCGGATGGCTTACTTCTTCCGGCCAGATTTTTGAGTGCTCATCCGATGGATACTCTTCTATCCCAGGAGGCCACGCGAGAGGATACGTCATTATAAAACATCGCAGAGATCAGCGACGCGGGTGCTTTCAAATGTGAGTAAACACGTTCCTTTTGTTAAAATTGCATGTGTTGAACTACTGTAGAGTAAACTGTTGAATTGTTGAAGGTGTAAAGACGTTACACAGTATAGTATAGTTGTGATTTTGCTGTAAAAACACGTTTTATTATGTATAACGTTAGCTAACAGGGGAGCTCCAGTAAAGACACGTTACGTCTCTAAAGTGGATTTACATAAACAAACCATACATCAAAGACGCTTATTTTAAATGTCTATTTACATCTGACAGGAAAATCTTGAAATATCACAACATGAAATAGACATCTGAGTGAAATGTGTGCTATTATGTAGAACAAATCTATAAAGTAACTAACGTTAAACATAAGTTATCTATTTTATTTGTCCATTAGCCTACTGTTGATAAATTGAGGAACATTTATGTTGGATAAAAAGTTAAAACAACCTCAACATGTAAATGTAGTGTTGAGTTAATAAATCATAGAGGTAACGTGGATCTTGTCTGGATGTTACAGGGTCAGATGAACAGATGTGTGTTTATCCAGTGGAGAGTGGCTCATGAATCTGAATGCTGCCATCAAAGGCTTTGCGTGAGTATACTACAGAAATGAATAACAACAACTATTTCAATATTAAGTTGTAGTTTATTTTAATTATTGTAATTTCAAACAGAGCTATAACATCACCTTTCTGATTCTTGATTTCTGTGCATTTGCTGCAGATCTTTTGTGGTGGAGCAGGACCTGCAAGGGAAGATGATGGCGGCATTTGTGGAAAAAAAGCGTTTTTGTCTTCTAAATAATACTGAAATCAAATGACATTGTGTGGTTAAAATTACTGCTTTTGTGTTATGTTTGTGCATTTTGTAGGATCTGAAATGTGAGCGGGCTGGTGTGAGCACTGAGGATGAAGAGCACAGAGCTGAATCCTAGAGATGGTCCCTCCATCACTCCACTTGCCTCAGATTGTGAAGCACAACACATCACGCAACAACCTCCGGCACAAGGGAACGGCACCTCTGGCGGTCAGCTGATTCATCAGAATAAAGCCGCAGAATGGGAACCGCTGTGTTGAGACGGCAGAAGGATGTGGGGTTCAGCGCCTGTAGCCTACATACATGATTGTAGTTTGAATAAAGCTTTGTTTCATGTGTTGACTTATGCATTTGTTTATTATGTGATGGTGACTTTCATTCATTCTTTTACTAATTTATTCATATTTCTCATTGTTGTCAGTAAATAAAATATAATTATTTAATTAATGTTTTATTTAATTGTTTGAAAGAAAATGTAGATATGTTCATTATATACACATCTAGAGTGTATTCAATCATGCATAGCTATGTCATATGACATACATTACAATTTGTTTGTTTTATTGAATTATATAATTTTCAGTAAAAAGTCATATAATTAAGTATTGGTCAGCATTTATCGTTGTTATTATTGTATGTTTTGGGGTGGGATAGAAATGCAATTCATTCTGAGGTAATATTAATTTTTAATATTAATGATACTTACATTTTTCGAGTATAAAATCAACAGTTTTCCTCCAAAGGCAAATCTTCGCACAGCTGCCCTTTGTGCAGACATTACAAACGCTGAGGAAACCCGTTCTAGGTAGGGCTGTCGAGTTACTGATGTTATGAGATCTGTAAAAAATCTCATATTATGTATGCAAACCCATATATATATATATATATATATATATATATATATATATATATATATATATATATATATATATATATATATATATATATATATATAAAATGGGTTTGCATACATAATATGAGATTTTTTACACAGGAAAAAAGAACCTACAAGGTTGAATATCTTAATATATATTTTCTTAAATAATTCATTATAATACATTTAAAAAACATTTTTTTGTTATTTATAGGCCTGAGAGATGAAACGACAGTTAAATTCAACAAGAAAAAGAGGAAAAAAATAAAGCAGTTAGCCACTTTTGCTTGTGGATGAAAATATTTGGATATAAAAAATTAACAACATATTCAAGAGATGACAATTTTGGGATTTCGTAATAAAAATAAATAACATCGTTAAGGATAAAACGGTAGTTCACATTAGTAGGGACCCTTTTTAAAAAGTCAGAGGGACCCATTTAGGAAAAGTCAGAGTCCTACAGCCACATTTATTTTATTTTAAGTTATTACATTGTAAAATTTAAAAACGGTCAAAATGACCGCCTTGGGAGTTCTAGTGTTAACTAAATCATAAATACAATTTGAGAAAATCTAAAAAAATTAGCTGTAACAAAATTACATCAATTGTTTTAAGTTAATCCAAAGTATATTTTTTTTCAGTGATAGAGGGCATAACACTTACTTTGAGGCAAAGTGAAAACAGAAGGTACACTCTCAGAAAATAAAGTACATAATTGTACCTTTAGGGGTACAATGGCTTGTCACTGGGGCTGTACCCTCAAGGGTACAATATTGTACCCTTGGCATAGGGTACATATATGTCCCCTTGTGATTTGTACCTTAAGAGACCAGTCTTGTACCTGTGGTGACAATTTTGTACCTTTATTTAACAGTACAAAAATGGACCCTTCAAAAATGGTACAAAATTGGCTTTGACAGGGTACAATCATTGACTATAATGAGATTTATATATATATATATATATATATATATATATATATATATATATATATATATATATATATATATATATATATTACACACACGCAAATTTAAAATAAAAATGTATTAAATCCTTTTCATTTTCACATTTTCCAACATTTCATTTTAAACTCAATGTCTAACTGTGACATATAAATTATCATCTGAGTAAGTGTCATTTGCCTGAAAGTCCATTTCATGTCCTTTCATCTCGACGCCGGTTACTTCTATGCCTGCTTCTGATATTTTCTGAAGGACTTCCTCGGTTGAAAGCCCTGTAAGAACCATGAGTAACCGTGCTATGACTTCTTCTCCACCGATGGCCAAAAGAAAGAAAGAAAGACCGCAAACTGGACGTTCTTTTAAATGGAGATTCAAGCAGCCAATCAGGGCTGGCTCTACATATGTGATATTGGTGGAGGGTGGTGGGGGCCCCGAATCCTCTATATGGCCATGTGTGTTGGCGTGGTCTCTATTGCAACACTATATAAACACGTACGAGGAAACATTAAGTGCATTGAGGCTCGAGTTTGAGACGTTTCTGTGGAACTGAGCCACCAAAGATGCATCTGTTTGTCACCGCTGTGTTGCTGGTGTTGGGTTTTCCTTTCATCGTGACTGAAGTTGTTGATTCATTCAGCACATGCAGCAGTTTCTTTTTAAAAGAAGAGCCTCCTTTTATTGAAGGCGTTCTGAAAGATTCAACCTCGCTGGATAGTAACCGTTACAAACTAATCTGCCAGAAGTATGAGGGCGAATACAGATTTGCAACTCTGTATGACATAAACATGAAGATCCCTCTTTTCTCAGCTTACAAATTTACTGCGGTTTATGGAAAAAACCCACATGTTCCCTGGATGATCGAGCCACAGGTAATGTTTCTCATGGTGGATTATTACAGTTATAATTGAATCCTCATTATTGATCTGATTTACTTTTCTACTATAATAGTTAGTATTAATGAATTATTTCGTTTAGTTCTCTGAGAGTTTTAATGACTATAAATCTCTTTTTCTTTGTTCATTACCTCTTCTGTAGCTTGAACCTTTAGATGGCAGGATGGCTCGACCAGGTGCATATCAGGCTGTAGATGGAGACTACTGGAAAGAGGAAAAAAAGGAAAAACCGGAATGGAATCATGGTCACTTATTTCCCAACGGCCACGCACCTGAGGAAATCACTGCCGCATCTACATACACAATGACCAATACTGTCCCACAGAATATTAAATTGAATAGTGGTAAATGGAGAGATATGGAGCAAAAGGTTAGAGGTTTCATGGAGACTAACTGCCGTGATGAAAACAACGCTGCTAATATCTTGGCCTATGTGCTGACAGGAGCTGTGCCTGGCAACACACGCTTGAATAATAGAGTTAACATTCCCTCACACATGTGGACCGCATTCTGCTGCTTTAATACTAATACTAAAGCATGGGAATCCCAGGCTCACTGGGCTGTAAACAAAGATCTGAATGAACCAATCCCTGAAAAAAAACTGAAGCAATTAGAGGAATTTCTGTTGATTAAATTTAAACAATCCTCACTCTTCAACGACATCTGTAACAGTTACGTGAAAGATGATCAGCCAAGCCGGTGGTTCTCAGATCATTTCCTGCATGATTTTGTACCTGTTTATGGTCATGGTATACCAGGTATACCTGGTAAATTATCTCGAGAAAAAAAACTCAGCTAAGCTTGTCTAAATGTGAAGGTGGCATGAAAGAATAACGGTAACAGGTTTCTGACCCTGTTGTTTCATTGATCACTATGTAATGCAAAACAAATAAATGCTTTCAGAATAAATGCTTATAATCAAAATCAGTCTGTAGTGTTGTTTATGTATTGAACATGAAAAGCACATTGAGGTCATTGATTTTGGCTGTCACAACAATATCTTTCTTTCTTTAACTAAAACAAAAGCTAGACAGAAGTCTGAACAGATATTTTGTTATTTTCGCTGCCAAGCTGAACAACAACAACATAAAATAGTCTATCTTAGAGATGATTTTAATGTTTCTCTGAAATACGGACTGGATGATGCTTTGTTCAAGCTTTATGTATCTCACAAATGAAAAACTACTGTAATATTAATCATTGGTGCTCATTTCACTCATTTTTTTTTTTACTTTTCAGTTATCTTGAATAATAAATAAATAAAAAACACCCTACCTATGTCATTCTTTATAATGTGAAGCAGATAAATTTGGGAAAATTAAATCAAGATGTGATGTTAAAGCAACATCCTGGTTTAGGTTGAGGTGGGGGTTCACCTCATTTTTTTTTATTCCCCACTGAAAATGTTTGTTACAAATAAATTACCAAACGGTAAAATTGAATAATGTATAGGAACAAAAATATGCAGTGCTTTTTACAATCCAAAGCAACTTCCTACTTCCCGCACCGTTGAATTAATAAGGACAAGATTATGATGCTTTTGTCACATTCTTACTATTCCTTCTGTTCTCCACCAGAGGACACTATTACAACACTAATACAACTACAAATTGCAGCTTTTGTGAATCCAACAGAATAGCCACATCATCCATTAACATGAACATAGCCTAACCATTATTAAACACTGTATTTTATAAAGGCATATTAAATATGAAGCGCAAGCAAGCCTCTTTCAGTGGGTCAAAAGTCAACAATAGAAATGAAAAACAAATCACTCCACATATGATCAGGGTCTCCCTTCACAAGTTTACACTTCCCCCGACTGCGCTCAGAGTTATACTCTCATCTTCACTTTCTGAATCCATATCCGCCTGATCCATTGCTGAAACTGCCTTTTTTCTGCTGGTCCGCATTGTTTTGCACACCGCTGCAGAGTGGCTGTTCTTAAACCCGAATGCTGGACATTTCTCTCTCTTCTTCTTCTCATGTTTCTGGCCACAGTATCTGAATTGTATGATGACCCATTCCCATGAGGGCTCTCCTTTTTCTCTGTGTTTCTTCTTTGTAGACATGTAGTGTCGCTGATGTCTTTGTCTCGGTAACTTTGGCTCTCTGTCTAAACAGTTTGAGTCATAATGTCCCACACACTACTCTGTCTCTGATGAGGGAGTCTGTGATCACCCCAAAATTGCATGTTGCTGCCAGTGTCATTAATTCAGTCACACAGTCACATATTTGTCCAGACTAAAAAAATTAAGAAGAATTTTATCTTTCAACAGTCTTATCTTGGAAATCACAAAATCCATCCAACTTTGATATCACTTCATCAATCAATAAACCCTCTACATCCGTTCCAACTCCCAGAGTTTGGCATACTTCTCGTCCTTTTATTTATATTCACCTGTTTTGTCTAGCATAATCAGATTTACATAAACATTTAATTCTTCCTTCCATCTTTTCCATGCAATTGCCAAATTACAGTCATCAAAGTCTATTTTCCCTGGCGGTTTCAATGCTCTCTCCATCCTGCTAGAGCTATTATTGCATGTAAGAACGATCAATCATTTACTCACTTTGTTTTTTGTACAATCCTGTCCGACCTTTTAACCGTCAGCTCTGTTGCAAACACTCAGAAGTTCTCTCGGATTTGAGCAGCGGTTATCCACACGTGCGTGTCTCTTAATTACGTTCCTCGACGAAATGATGATCATTGGATTCCCCAGCGGTTTGTTATCAGTCTTTACTGTCATGTCCCCCTGCCACCATGTTTCAATATTCGGTACATAATCATGAAAGAAACAGGCTTGCATGTAGTTCCATGAACTCTCAACTTTCTACTCACAAAGAGAGTGTTACTTTTAGGGTGTAGTATAAGTAGGTGAATTGGGATGCATAATTATTCTAATCTCACATACTATATTGGATGGATGGATACTATGTACATTGGGACGCAGGGAGAGTTTCGAAAGCGACCATTCACGCTAGCGAAGCTAGCCTTCACTGTAAATCTTGCTGTAAAAAATGGCCATTTTCCATTAAAATAGTAATATACCGTAGAAAACAATGCATTCTAGTTAATATCACAGAAGGGAAGAGAAAAAAGAACTGAAAAAAAACACAAGAATGTCTCGGTTACGTATGGTAACCCTCGTTCCCCGAGGAGGGAATGGAGAGACGTACGTCAGAGGTGATTCTGATGAAATGGGGATCTCGCTCGAGAGCCAATCTACTTTAAGTGTAACTAAACGAGCCAATGCACACTGGCATGTGATAATTGCACCAGCTGCTGTGCATTTAATGAGCAGAAGTCGCATCTTTGTTTTTCCGCTGAGGAGCCGTACCCGGGGTGGGGCAGCGAGGTGGAACACAGGGACTCGGCTCGGGAGTCACTGAGGTGGAGTCTGAGTGTGCCATGCAACACTTACCTGGTTCCAGGGTGGGGCAGAGAGTGTGTGGGAAGGCCTGGTGGCGTCCCAGAGACGCACACTGCTGCCCGCTGGCGATGAGAGAGGGGGATGGGAGTGGCAAGGCATGGGAGCGTCGCTCACTGCCATCCGCGCCCTCTTGTGACCCAGAAGATGGAAGAAATTGCTCTTTTATTGAAAATATGGGTACATCTGGACTCTGAGGAACAGAAACAAAGTTTTCCACAGCGTCGCCGAAGAGGCCGGCCTGCCAGGTTCAGCCACAGGTGTGAACAGAAGTTCTTGTTGAGAATTAACTAAGGTTTAGATGTTTTATTGAAACTAATAATGTTTGTTTTAGTTGGGAGCTTGACCCTTAACTTTATGACATTAGATTCTCTTTTGCTGGTGCAAGAAAAAGCCAAGAGGAGGTTCATCAGGTGTTTTTGTCTGCTGTGAATGGTCCTTTTTTTATTGCCAACATTGTTGAGATTTATGTGCTGATATTTTTATATCTGTGTGTCTAAATGACTATGTTAGCTCTGTTGTTTTTTTTTTTTTTTTTTTTTTTTAAATCATTCATTATAACTGATTGCTGTTGGAACTATTCCTGTAGTTTCACAGTGGTGGAATTTTAAGTCTGTTAATAATGTAACACTTCTGACAAGGGATTAAACACTGGATGAGATCAGTGAATCAAGAGAATACATACATTTCATCACCAATACAAAACTATCAGCATTCAATCATCATCATCATCATCAGTCATCATCATTTTTACCATAACAAATGTAGCTTGCAAAAAAAAAAGTTAAAGGGGTGATGAACTGAGAAATCAAAGTTTCCTTGAGCTTTTGACATATAAGAGATCATCATACTATAATAATATCCTGTAAGTTTCAGAACTGAAAACTACCCTGTTAGCCCAATAAAAGCTTTTATAGACATCAGGCTCAGCAAACGACTCGTTTTTCAAAGTGGGGAACTATGACGTCAAAGAGGATAAAACACCGCCTCCACAAAAGAAGATCAACGCCTACTTCAACACTGCCTGTTTAGCCCCGCCCACCGATTCGCCCAAACATGCTAAATAACATAGGACGACATGATAATTGCTACCGGATCGAGCTACTTACAAGCAATAAACATGCTGTTTACTAAATATTGTGCAGCGCCTGTTTGTGGAAGAAGACAGTCATAAGCTTCCTTCGGATTCCAGCATGGTTAAACTTTATTAAATCAGTCAATCAGCACAATTTCCCGACACGGATCTGCCAGCAACATGTAAGTAACCATGTGTACTCTAATGCCTGATCTGCGATCAGTGATTTCAGTGTAATTATTCAAGTTCAGATATCTTTCTCTTAAAATCGTTCAATACTGTTTATGCATCAGTGACTAAACGATCAACTTCACATAATTTCTCGTAGTATTATGAAAATAATCTTTTTTTAAACTGTTATTAAATTATATAGCCTACACAGAAAGCGATCAAAGAACGATCCCTTTCGCCCAAGCTGTCAATCAAACCTCACAGCGCGAGCCGCGAGAGCTTATCTGGACACTTACCAAACTCGTGATGAAATAATGACACTGTTACACTACACAACGAAGCTCTTACTGTGTACTCACATCGTGTTTGCATTGTGATTTGGTGTAAGCATTTGTGAGAGTGCAAAAATTGCGTTGCAATGATAAGATCTTTATTCAAGCGATCAACAGACTGTCTGTCATCTGCTCAGTCAGTGCTCATCATGCTGCAACCTTTCATGTGATGGAATAGATTTAAATATAATGCTTTAAACGATACTTTTCACGATTTGTTAATCTCGATAGCTGTAATAGTAAAAACGTAGTAAAAGTTTTCGAGAGAGTTCATGTAATACTAGCTATTTCATTGCAAGCATGTCAGCCAATCACAGCAGTGGGCGTTTACACTGCAGTCTCACAGCAGACACGCCCATTAAAACAGAGCGTTCAAATCTGAGGCAGAAATCAGGCTTGGAAAAATGGCTTTTATTTATAAATTATGACAATTTTTTATGTAAAAATCATACTAACATTATAAGGGCACCCCAGGCAACATTATAAAATAATAAAACAATCCAGTTCATGACCCCTTTAAAGCAGTCAGAGAGAATAAAATCTGTTTTTAAAAAGGCAAGGGTCAAGAGCTCAACTAAAGCAAACACTGACCACCACAATGGTAACATCAAACCAAACGTTTTCAATTAAACATAAATATCTAAACATCTGTTAATTTTCAACAAGAGCTTCTGTAGATGTATGACAGAAATAAAGCCAAACTGGTTAGTAATAATTGTAATAATGTGTAATGGATGGAAGTCAGTTGTAGTTGTCTCTTTATTTCTGTTCTTGTTGTTCCCTGTTTCCTTCAGTGATTCTACACAGCAGGTGTTCATCACTAATGATCAACAATCACTTACATATTCATATAATCATCTCATTGCAAAACTGTGTGAGTGTTACTTTTACTCTTTGTAGTGTGGACACTACAGGATTTTCCAGTGGGTTGAAACTGGATTAAAGGTGTAAAATAAAAAGACACACCCACGAAATGTATCTTAATAGTAATAAACTGTAAGTTAAAAACAGTTATAGATTACAGTAAAGAACTGTACAATTAACAGTAAATTACTGGCGTCGTTTTGTCAGTATTTTATTGCCCAGATACGGATGACGTCATCATTCTGTTCTCTCTGTTTAACCTTTGACTAAGGAAGGAAATACCGGTATGTAAAGAGGAAGAAAAGTGTAGACATCAGTAAAAAGCACACATGGCTTTTCAATTATTATCACGAGTTTCGAAAATCTTCCCTGTGCTTTGTGTTTTGCTTCTTGCTGAGACTTTGTCTTCACTTCAAGCAGGTAAATGATGAATTTTTACTCAGATAACCAAAGTCAAAGTAACACGTGCACGCTTCCTGTCAGACTTCCTGATCTCTGTAACGACAGAACTGAAATTTGAGTACAAACTTATACTAACATTGTATATGAAATATAAAAGTATGTACATACATATTTATGACTAAATTATTCAAGTTTTGTCAACTTAAAACATCATGCAAATGTATAGGTTCAACAGGATTACTTTTTAGCAGCCTTTAATTTATCTAAAGATTAAGGTCTACTGAATTATCATGCTGACAAAATAACCTGAAAAAAATATTTAATTTTAGTTTATCCAACAGGATCTTGTTTGATCCCATTAGGATTGTTTAAGATTTGGGATTTTGTCTAATGTGTCCCTCAGAGAATTGAAGGCCTTGCTTTATATATAATTGCAATAGATTTAGTCTATTTGTGTCTTTAACTGAAATGTTTTGAGACTATCGGGAGTGTTTTGATGTTTTAGCAGCTCTCTCTTTCAGGAACACGCCACTTTTATCACATTTACACTGAAGTTAGGGCTGGGCGATATGGCCAAAAATATTTAACACTATAATTGTTTTATATCAGTTGATAGCCTATCGATAATCATCACGATAAATGTAAAAAAATAGATATATCTTTATTTCTTTCAAGTTTAAAGGCAGATTTTTGCTCCTAAGTGAAAGTTGTAGAAACGAGAGCGTTAACTGTGGTTTTAAACTACTCTTTATTGTCAGAACATATCATGACAAACACTTGCCGAACTGGTGAACATTTCACAAATCTGAGGTAGAACATTCAAACATTTGTCATTTTTCCCTAACAAAATAAATATCTTTATTGGAAAATTAACTTCTTAGTTTCTGCATGTGCTAATGGGGAATATTGTTTCAAGTCTTGAAACTGGTTTGTGTTGCCTGACTGTGATGGCACGACTCTTCAGCACAGTTTGCAGTGCAGGCTGCAATATTAATATTACGTGTTTTGTCTCGAAACGGATATTTGACAGTGAGTTGACAGTATTATTAGCTTGAGTTAGAATGCAGATTTACTATGTTAAATTTATGTTCATTAACAAAAACAGTAACATCTGTTGAAACATTTTTTAACAACCTCATTTTTATTTGGTAAAATGTAATATTCTGACTCGAGTTTTATTAAAATTAACCATTGGTCATCCAGTATCATGCATTTAGATCATGATAACCACAGATAAAACCAGGCATATCCTACGGCACCTCACTATCATGGCAAAATGTAACTTCATGGTTTCTATGGTATTTGTATGAAAAACAGTAGCATAAATACATTATTAAATACTGTAATTATATTCCATTAGTCCTATAATACATTGTCTACATTAATAATATAATACAATTCAATATGTTTATCCCACATTTCATGATGCAGTTAATATTACTAGGCTAACGTTACAGTAAATCCATGGTAAATGATGGGAATTTGTAGACGGAAAAGCCTTCTGACTGTATCGTTGCGCACAGTGTTTCTCCTGTTCGTCAGCGCTGTTTCATCTGTTCAGCTGTTGCCCAGCCCTAAATGAAATTAACAGTAATTTCCTTATTGCTATTGCGTTTCATTGTAGAGAAACACTCGCTGTATTACATTTACACTGGTTTGTCCAAACCTGTGAATCTGACGGGAATCTACAAATTCACTGCTATGGGTCTGCTAGACGACAGACAGATCGACTATTACAATAGTAAAGATAAGAGAAAGATTCCCACACAGCACTGGTTGAAAGAGAAAATGCAGGAGGATTACTGGGAACAAGGCACTCAGACGAGAAAGAGCAAAGAACAGTGGTTTAATGTAAGCGTCCAGACTCTGATGGACCGCATGAGACACAAAGAATCAGGTAAGAAACATTAATACCGTTTAACCTGCTTATACACATGATCATTTGATTTATTATCATCTAACATACTTTTTTTTTCTGTCCATTTCAGATCTTCATGTTCTTCAGTGGAGAGTTGGTTGTGAAGTTGAGCAGCTGGGAGATAAAATGAAGTTTCTCAAAGGCATTTATGAGTTCAGTTATGATGGAGATAACTTCCTGTCTTTTGATGATAAAGAGGCTCAATGGGTCGCTCCAGTTGACGCAGCTCTACCAACCAAGAGAAAATGGGACAATATGCCGATCCTAAACCAAAACACCAAAGGCTACCTGGAGAAAGAGTGTGTGGACTGGCTCAACAAATTCAGAGAATATGGAGACGAGGACCTCAGAAAAACTTGTGAGTAAATGTGTTTGTATTTGTTGATACCATATCTGCAGCTGTTATAGAGAGAGACCTGACTGATTCCAATTTCAGCTCCTCCGAAGGATCATGTTTTTGCTAAAAAGTCCAATGACACAACCAAGCTGAAACTGACCTGTCTGGCCACCGGCTTCTACCCCAAAGACGTGATGTTGACCATTAGGAAATATTGCACATCTCTGCCTGAAGATCAGATTGAATCCTCAGGAATCAGACCAAACCATGATGGATCCTATCAGCTGAGGAAGAGTGTGAAGATCAAGGAGGAGGAAAGAGATGAATATGATTGTTTTGTGTCCCACAAGAGCATCAAAGAACCAATTATTTTTCATTTGGGTAATGAAAGCAGTTACACATTGAGACATAAATATCACCTGATAGGCTATTGAAACAAAAAATAATTGAAAACTTCCATTGTTTTTGTTTGTGATATCCTTATTGATTAATACTATTTTCAACTTTTTACATTTGTATAGATCGTAAATACAGTGACTCTGACCACCAGCCACAGAAAGCCATAAGTTTCACTGGAGTTGTGATTGGCGCTGGGCTTATGCTGACAGTTGTTGCTTTAATTAGCTGCATCTTAAAGAAGAAAAAGATTGTTGGTGAGTAGTGATGGAGTAATGATGATCCACGCATTCTTGTTTTTGGTTTTGTGTAGTAAAGGAATAATACTTAATTTCTTTTCTACTGGTAAAATGGGCCAATAATAGAGATTTGACACTGAAAAGTCAAAAGGATAGAGGATGCAACACAGAAATGTAACCGTTCATTGTTGGTCCACTGAGTATTTAATTGATTGATGGTCATGTCTTAATTTTATTGTGTCCTTCTCATGGGCATTTCATACTATTTGACTCAAATAAGCTTGGACAAATATAAGATCAGAATATGGACTTGTTTTAGATATTTGATAATATAAATAAATGAACGAGAGCCTGAAGAAGATCTTCTAAGCACAGGTACTTCTAATCCAAAAATCTGTTCACTCTTATGCACAGTTTATTTTGACTTTGACACAATGACACAGTCAAACAGATACCAACTCATCTGACTCAGAACATGCCTTTAATTAGATCAAATGAATTCATTAAAAGTAAACCATTTAAAATGAGTAACTGCAAATTGCTTATAAAATATGAAGTAAAATTTAACAAAGATTTCTGAATAAGAGACAGATATCAAAGATGAATTAAGAACACTATTTTTTTTATTGCCTACATTGAAGACACCAGATGATAACGAGCAGAATTACAGAAGAAAAGAGAAACACAAGAACAACAACTGACTTCCAGACACAGCCTAAGATTAAATCAACTGAAGTTAAAAGACATTAAATATATCTTATTACAAACCAGACGGACTTTATTTCCGTCATTCATCTGCAGTTCTTTTTGAGAATTAACAGAGATTTAGATGTTGATGTTTTATTGAAAATGTTTTTTTTTTCAGTGTTTTTTTCAGAAAGTGTTTCCATTACTTGGTCAGTTTGACTCTTGGCTTTTTATGTGAGATTGTGGTCTTTAAAACAGTATTTTGCTAAAGCACATACTTTGTTTCAAATGAAATAGATTTAATTATCATAAAGAAAAATTACTGGTTAATCTCATAAATGATCAAAAGTACTAATAGCAAAAAACTAACCAATAATATTGGTTAAAATGTATCAATATCCAATTAATTTTGGTCAGTGATAAGATTAGTGAATTATTCTACTTTATGGAGCTAAAAAACTATATCATCTGATCATCTTTGTTCATGTTTGATCACCTTTGCAACAAATTATGTCAGTGTCACAGTTCAAAATCTCTGATGCGGGATGAATTGCTAAACTTGAATATGTGTGTTACAGGTCTTATGACAACAACAGGACGTGGGAACAGCGATTCAGCTGAATCTGGTGAATATGCCTCTTATTCACGTACAACCCCAAATCCAGAAAAGATGAGACGTTTTGTAAAATGCAATAAAATCAAGAATCTGTGATTTGCTAATACTCTTTCACCTTTATTTAACTGACTACAGTACAAAGAAAATATTTCCAAAGTTTTCACTGACCAACTTAAGTGTGTTTTTGTAAATATAATCACATTTTTATATTAATGGTCTCTGGTTGGCAAATCACTGATTCTTGATTTTATTGCATTTTACAAAATGCCCCATCTTTCCTGGATTTGGGGTTGCTATTTTAATAAAGCATCGCTAAATGCCTGGAGTCCAAACTGGTTTCATCATGAATCTCATCACACACACAGCAAGAACGAGCAGAGCCTCATCAGTATTCAACTTTGTTTGACACACATGCTGCTTTTCTGCTTGTCAAAGTTTCTATAAATACACATATTAATTTTGATTAAAATGTTCAGTGTCCAAATTTAGTTGTTTTTTGCATCTCCATTTGATAGGTGATCTCACAAAACTGTAGATAACCAGTGACAGTACATCTAAGGATGTGCCAAAAGACGCTTAAAATGTGAACTAATGAGGTAACTTTATTTTATACCACGGGTCTGCTGAATGCTTGATTCTGATTGGTTGACAGACGTTCTGAGTTAAGTGTGACCAATCCTGTTCCTGGATTGCAGAGTTCAGTGATCTAACATATTTAGGAAATATTTACATTTTAAGTAAGGGATAATGTATAGAGAGGCGGTTGTTATAGCGAATAACAAGCCCGACAGGCTGAACGAGACCCCGACGCGAAGCGGAGGGGTCTTGACAGCCTGAAGGGCTTGTTATTCGCTATAACGACCGCCTCTCTATACATTATCCCGCTTATTACATGGCTACCTACAAAATAAATAAATAATTTGACACGAATTATTGATTTAAAAAGGAGTTTATTGATTTAAAAACGATTGTATTGCTTCCGCCAAAGAAAATAGTCCGTTCCGCGTCCATAGCAACGCGCTGTTTTTCATGGCAACGGTCTGTTATACTCCGCAGCGGTCTGTTATAAAGAAATAACAGACCGCATTCTACATTGGAATTCAGCCAAGCCATGTAATAATTAAATGTAATATATGTAAAGTAAATATTGTAGAAACTGTTATGAATGTGTTATTTATTATCTTTAAATTAAATTGTGTTATCGCATCAAGTGCACAGAAGGGTCCATAGATTTCAATGGTCATGATGTAGCTGTTTATGTCTGTGTTTCAGGACTCCCACCACAATCAACACTGCAACAGATCAAGCCCTGATATAGAGAGATGTGATATTGGTCAATATCAACACTATCAGTATTATGACGGCTTAGAGAGCGGTACAGAGGAACAGAGGAGCCCATTTTTTGTCTTCAATGCTTGCTGCACTATTTTCTATGAGTCTAGACTCCTGGATGCTAACGCTAATGTTTCTGACCCCGCCCTGCGCCAGGTTATCACAGAAATCACAGATAACGTTTCAAAACTGATAGATGAAAGGTCATGAAAAGCTGCTGTCACTACTTGTGCATCAAGATAACAAAAAACTTGATGACCATGAAAAACGAATCACTGAAACTGAGAACTGAATTTCCGCAGTGGAAGATGCTGACAAACTGGAGACGCTATAGAGACGAGTTTGTGAGATAACGGATCATTTGGATGATTTGGAAAACAGAGGGGGAAGGAAGAATTTTTGTATTAGGCCTGCTGTTATATAGACACGTTTTGTATGTTTAAGGTCTGCATGTTTGTCAGCGCTACATGTTGACTAACTTGTTAAGTGACATATTATGCCCCTTTTCACAAGATGTAATAGAAATCTATGGTGTGCCCAGACTGTGAAATTTAAGCTCAAAATACTCCCAGATCATTTATTATAGCTTGTCAAAGTTGCCCCTTTTTGAGTGGTTACATTTTTGGTTAAATTTGACACATTAGGTAAATCAGTTCCCTCCAGGACACCAGTAGATCTCATCCTAATATCTGATCTTGAGATCAGTTGAGCCGCGTTCGAGGCCGTTGTAAATGACTCAACAAACACACACACACACACACACACACACACACACACACACACACACACACACACACACACACCTGTGACCGCATTACATTAGTGTTACTGCGCAGCTGCCGTTTGTGATGCTTTGTTGCTGCATGTGTTGCTTAGCAACCTCTTAGGAACTACATTGCTTGGCGGAGGAATAAATGTGTTATAACGTTATATTTTTTGTTGCTGGTGTTTATTTTATGAATAAAATAAATATTAAAATGAATATATTTATGGTGTAACCATTTTATAAAAGTGTGTATATATATATATATATATATATATATATATATATATATATATATATATATATATATATATAGGAATAGTATAATGTTAATGGGTGATGCCCTCTTGACCCACACTCCTAACTAGTAGGTGGCGGTAATGCACCTAAACTGTGACTGACAGTAAACAAGTGAGAGTTCACAGAGTTAAACCTAAAAGTCTGTGTGTTTATTAAATTAAAGCAGAGATGTAGCACTGCCTTTTCATTGTATGTATGTAGAGGCTTTATGGCTTGATATTCATGATTGGCTTTACCCAAAGGTTCCTCATCTCAAAGTCTTCTCTCACAAGGACATTATTTATGGACTCGTTATGGAGAGCAACAAAGACGATTTTTAACATCCTTATCCTAGTTAAATTTTATATACACAAATTTAAATATCTGAAAGTGAATTCAATGTTCTGTGTATTTCACAATGAGTTTCTTTCTTATACAAATGCCCTTAAAATGATGAAAAGTAAAAAAAAAAGCAGAACAAATGTTTGCTATAATTGAAGAATATGACTTGAAAAGTAAACCCTAGCCGACCTCATCTCCCCCCTCTTCCTTTCCTTTCCTTTTCTTTTCTTTTCTTTTTTCTTATTTTCTGCAATAGCCTACACTTTTGTAGCTAATTCTACTGTCATTATATAGTTTTGTTACCATGTTGTTTGTACATGAAATATTGTTAAAAAAGTAAACGTCATGACGTTTACCCGACTTTAGTTTCCGGTTGCGTGTGAAAAAGGCCAACTGGAACCAAATATATCAGGAGGGTCCAGAAAAGACATTCTTCTTGATGTTTTACAGTTAGCGAGTGGATTGCAAAAGGCGGGATTACAATTTTCCTTCTTATGGGTTCCAGCCCATAGGGGAGGAGGGGAATGAGCTGGCTGATATATATGCCAAGAAAGCAGCAGGTAAAGACAAAATTGATGTTGACATAAAATACAGCAAAGCAGAGGTTAAGAGCATTATTAAAACAAGAACTTATGAAAAATGGCAGTTCTGTTGGGATAATGAATCCTTTGGGAGACATCTTTTTAATATACAGTCTAAAGTAAATAAGATTGCAGATTCAGTCAGAGCTAGACATGAGGAAGTGGTGTTGTCCAGGCTGAGGATTGGGCACACCAGACTTATTACTACCTTATTTCTTGAAAAAGCATGTTGATGGTAACTGTGAGCATTGTCTCAGGCAGAGGCTTATTGCTCAAGTAGAGGCCAATGAAATTATCTTTGAATATAGAAATATTTTACAAAGAAGTGCTGGGAAGTGCTTTTTTTTTTTTTTAAAGAATACAGACCTTTTAAAAAGAATGTAATTTTATAGAGAGAATGTAATGCTGGGTACACACCAAAAGATAATCGGGCTGATTTTGGGCCGATTTCCCCCCTTCCGACAATCCTAGCTATGTCCCGATTATCTTGATGGTTCAACAGATTATCTTATCAGATTTTCCCTTGGTGTGAGGTGTGTTAAGAGTGTCCGAACCTGCTCGGAAGAACGTCGGAGCCGCCCCGATCGCGAATCGTAAATATTAAACATGTTTAATATTTACGATCAGAAATCCTAATGTGTGGGGGGAACCCCGAGGACAAACGCGCGCACGTTCTGGAGATTATCACGTGAAATGAAACAATATCCAATCAGAAAGTGAGATGATGGAAGACGGTCATTCTCACACACACACACACACGCACACGCACATATGCAGGAAGCTGAGTGTTATAAGGGTTCAGTGAGGGATTAAATAGGCTAACTTTTTCTAAAGAGAAAATAAATACAATAAAGAATAAATTAAGACAATAAAGAATGAATATATTTCTGTAAAGGTTATATATAATGGTGGGTACAATGTTTTTTTTTTTTTTTTTTTTTTTTTTTTTTATGTGAATTTTCTGTGAAAATCATTCCAAACACTATCATCATAATTTCTTCTTGCATATCATCCGACATGCTTATTCTGAAGTCTCGCGAGATTTTGCGAGATTTCCTGTGTTCACAGTCGAGAATCTGGTTGAAAATCTGTTTGTGTGTGGTGTGCTGTCTTTGTCACATCATGGCACACCACACACTATAGGAGCAAAACGCTTAAATCTAGGATTTTTTGTCCTCATGTTTGTGGTCTATCACATTTTGAAAATCTTATAAGATGTAAAAAATCTTTTGGTGTGTACCCAGCATTACTCCTGTTCTACACTCCAGTCCAGCGGTGGCGGTAATGCAACAAATAGTTGTCAACCGTCATTTAAAAATAGAAGAAGAAGAAATATATCAAATGGGCTACCGAATCGTAAACGCCGGGCCTTCTACGCGTCGAATAGCGTACATCCACTTCTTTTTTTTACATAATCGTCGCTTGGAAATGCATGAAAACTCAATATATGGTTCTCGCCAGGGGGGCAGGGATTTGTATTATTTTGAAGGTACCCCCGGGCGCCGCCATTGGCTAGCGGAACCCCACCTGCAGTTAGCATCCCATTGACTCCCATTCATTTTGGCGTCACTTTGACAGCGAATAACTTAACATCTGAGGCGTTTAAAGACTCCATTTGTCCATTATTTATTTCTAAAGAAACACGAAAATGTATAAAAGGCTCCATTACCTTGTAGCTTACGTTATGGCCCTGTAGAAGCAGTTTTTGTAAAAGTAGGCTAACGATTGCGTCACAGCCACGCGACTCTCTGTCGCACAGTAGGAAATTACCGTATGGACGGGAGGAAAAGCTCGCAGGCAATCGGGAGGACGTCGAGGCAAAATGACAAAGTAATTAATCAGAACACCTACAAAAAGTTTCTCCTGCTCCAAGATCATGGACAGCTCCTACTCACGCTCTCCGTCTCTGCGAGTTTCGGAAGGTAATGATTCAGATTGATCTTGGCACAGCTACTAGAAGACAGACGGTTTGCTCACGTCACATCTACGTCGTCAAGCTCAGTTTGAGTCTGCGCAGTACGCTCGACCCCCAGGAAGTAAGAGTTTCTAATTGGCTTCACTTTGTCTCCGTTGAATCCAATGGGGTCGCTGTGTCCATTTCTTTTACTGTCTATGGTTCTCGCTGCTTATTATTTGTGCAATGAGGGACGCTACATTGACATGTCGAACGGAAGTAGCTTTATCTGCGTTCGGTCGTTGATGAATGAACGATGTAAACATCAGTAAAATCTACACATTTTTTAATTTTTCAATTGTTGGCTTTTTAATTATGGCAACGGGTTTCCCGAAAATCATAGCTCTGCTTTGTGTTTCGCTTTTTTATTGGACTTTGCCGTCGTTTCAAGCAGGTAAATGATGATCTTGTGATTCAACAGAGAACGAAAGTGAAAGTAACACGCTTCCTGATAATAAATTAATCGAATTGACGTGCTTACACATGCAATATAAAAGTATATTTATATAGCCTACTCGCATACCTTAGTCAGTTAGACGCCGTATTGAATTTATCAGGAATGAAAACAAGGATCAGGTAAATGATGATCTTGTGATTCAACAGAGAACGAAAGTGAAAGTAACACGCTCCCTGATAATAAATTAATCGAATTGAAGTGGTCTGCATGTTTGTCAGCGCTACATGTTGACTAACTTGTTAAGTGACATATTATGCCCCTTTTCACAAGATGTAATAGAAATCTATGGTGTGCCCAGACTGTGAAATTTAAGCTCAAAATACTCCCAGATCATTTATTATAGCTTGTCAAAGTTGCCCCTTTTTGAGTGGTTACATTTTTGGTTAAATTTGACACATTAGGTAAATCAGTTCCCTCCAGGACACCAGTAGATCTCATCCTAATATCTGATCTTGAGATCAGTTGAGCCGCGTTCGAGGCCGTTGTAAATGACTCAACAACACACACACACACACACACACACACACACACACACACACACACACACACACACACACACACACACACACACACACCTGTGACCGCATTACATTAGTGTTACTGCGCAGCTGCCGTTTGTGATGCTTTGTTGCTGCATGTGTTGCTTAGCAACCTCTTAGGAACTACATTGCTTGGCGGAGGAATAAATGTGTTATAACGTTATATTTTTTGTTGCTGGTGTTTATTTTATGAATAAAATAAATATTAAAATGAATATATTTATGGTGTAACCATTTTATAAAAGTGTATATATATATATATATATATATATATATATATATATATATATATATATATATATATATATAGGAATAGTATAATGTTAATGGGTGATGCCCTCTTGACCCACACTCCTAACTAGTAGGTGGCGGTAATGCACCTAAACTGTGACTGACAGTAAACAAGTGAGAGTTCACAGAGTTAAACCTAAAAGTCTGTGTGTTTATTAAATTAAAGCAGAGATGTAGCACTGCCTTTTCATTGTATGTATGTAGAGGCTTTATGGCTTGATATTCATGATTGGCTTTACCCAAAGGTTCCTCATCTCAAAGTCTTCTCTCACAAGGACATTATTTATGGACTCGTTATGGAGAGCAACAAAGACGATTTTTAACATCCTTATCCTAGTTAAATTTTATATACACAAATTTAAATATCTGAAAGTGAATTCAATGTTCTGTGTATTTCACAATGAGTTTCTTTCTTATACAAATGCCCTTAAAATGATGAAAAGTAAAAAAAAAAGCAGAACAAATGTTTGCTATAATTGAAGAATATGACTTGAAAAGTAAACCCTAGCCGACCTCATCTCCCCCCTCTTCCTTTCCTTTCCTTTTCTTTTCTTTTCTTTTTTCTTATTTTCTGCAATAGCCTACACTTTTGTAGCTAATTCTACTGTCATTATATAGTTTTGTTACCATGTTGTTTGTACATGAAATATTGTTAAAAAAGTAAACGTCATGACGTTTACCCGACTTTAGTTTCCGGTTGCGTGTGAAAAAGGCCAACTGGAACCAAATATATCAGGAGGGTCCAGAAAAGACATTCTTCTTGATGTTTTACAGTTAGCGAGTGGATTGCAAAAGGCGGGATTACAATTTTCCTTCTTATGGGTTCCAGCCCATAGGGGAGGAGGGGAATGAGCTGGCTGATATATATGCCAAGAAAGCAGCAGGTAAAGACAAAATTGATGTTGACATAAAATACAGCAAAGCAGAGGTTAAGAGCATTATTAAAACAAGAACTTATGAAAAATGGCAGTTCTGTTGGGATAATGAATCCTTTGGGAGACATCTTTTTAATATACAGTCTAAAGTAAATAAGATTGCAGATTCAGTCAGAGCTAGACATGAGGAAGTGGTGTTGTCCAGGCTGAGGATTGGGCACACCAGACTTATTACTACCTTATTTCTTGAAAAAGCATGTTGATGGTAACTGTGAGCATTGTCTCAGGCAGAGGCTTATTGCTCAAGTAGAGGCCAATGAAATTATCTTTGAATATAGAAATATTTTACAAAGAAGTGCTGGGAAGTGCTTTTTTTTTTTTTTAAAGAATACAGACCTTTTAAAAAGAATGTAATTTTATAGAGAGAATGTAATGCTGGGTACACACCAAAAGATAATCGGGCTGATTTTGGGCCGATTTCCCCCCTTCCGACAATCCTAGCTATGTCCCGATTATCTTGATGGTTCAACAGATTATCTTATCAGATTTTCCCTTGGTGTGAGGTGTGTTAAGAGTGTCCGAACCTGCTCGGAAGAACGTCGGAGCCGCCCCGATCGCGAATCGTAAATATTAAACATGTTTAATATTTACGATCAGAAATCCTAATGTGTGGGGGGAACCCCGAGGACAAACGCGCGCACGTTCTGGAGATTATCACGTGAAATGAAACAATATCCAATCAGAAAGTGAGATGATGGAAGACGGTCATTCTCACACACACACACACACGCACACGCACATATGCAGGAAGCTGAGTGTTATAAGGGTTCAGTGAGGGATTAAATAGGCTAACTTTTTCTAAAGAGAAAATAAATACAATAAAGAATAAATTAAGACAATAAAGAATGAATATATTTCTGTAAAGGTTATATATAATGGTGGGTACAATGTTTTTTTTTTTTTTTTTTTTTTTTTTTTTTATGTGAATTTTCTGTGAAAATCATTCCAAACACTATCATCATAATTTCTTCTTGCATATCATCCGACATGCTTATTCTGAAGTCTCGCGAGATTTTGCGAGATTTCCTGTGTTCACAGTCGAGAATCTGGTTGAAAATCTGTTTGTGTGTGGTGTGCTGTCTTTGTCACATCATGGCACACCACACACTATAGGAGCAAAACGCTTAAATCTAGGATTTTTTGTCCTCATGTTTGTGGTCTATCACATTTTGAAAATCTTATAAGATGTAAAAAATCTTTTGGTGTGTACCCAGCATTACTCCTGTTCTACACTCCAGTCCAGCGGTGGCGGTAATGCAACAAATAGTTGTCAACCGTCATTTAAAAATAGAAGAAGAAGAAATATATCAAATGGGCTACCGAATCGTAAACGCCGGGCCTTCTACGCGTCGAATAGCGTACATCCACTTCTTTTTTTTACATAATCGTCGCTTGGAAATGCATGAAAACTCAATATATGGTTCTCGCCAGGGGGGCAGGGATTTGTATTATTTTGAAGGTACCCCCGGGCGCCGCCATTGGCTAGCGGAACCCCACCTGCAGTTAGCATCCCATTGACTCCCATTCATTTTGGCGTCACTTTGACAGCGAATAACTTAACATCTGAGGCGTTTAAAGACTCCATTTGTCCATTATTTATTTCTAAAGAAACACGAAAATGTATAAAAGGCTCCATTACCTTGTAGCTTACGTTATGGCCCTGTAGAAGCAGTTTTTGTAAAAGTAGGCTAACGATTGCGTCACAGCCACGCGACTCTCTGTCGCACAGTAGGAAATTACCGTATGGACGGGAGGAAAAGCTCGCAGGCAATCGGGAGGACGTCGAGGCAAAATGACAAAGTAATTAATCAGAACACCTACAAAAAGTTTCTCCTGCTCCAAGATCATGGACAGCTCCTACTCACGCTCTCCGTCTCTGCGAGTTTCGGAAGGTAATGATTCAGATTGATCTTGGCACAGCTACTAGAAGACAGACGGTTTGCTCACGTCACATCTACGTCGTCAAGCTCAGTTTGAGTCTGCGCAGTACGCTCGACCCCCAGGAAGTAAGAGTTTCTAATTGGCTTCACTTTGTCTCCGTTGAATCCAATGGGGTCGCTGTGTCCATTTCTTTTACTGTCTATGGTTCTCGCTGCTTATTATTTGTGCAATGAGGGACGCTACATTGACATGTCGAACGGAAGTAGCTTTATCTGCGTTCGGTCGTTGATGAATGAACGATGTAAACATCAGTAAAATCTACACATTTTTTAATTTTTCAATTGTTGGCTTTTTAATTATGGCAACGGGTTTCCCGAAAATCATAGCTCTGCTTTGTGTTTCGCTTTTTTATTGGACTTTGCCGTCGTTTCAAGCAGGTAAATGATGATCTTGTGATTCAACAGAGAACGAAAGTGAAAGTAACACGCTTCCTGATAATAAATTAATCGAATTGACGTGCTTACACATGCAATATAAAAGTATATTTATATACTCGCATACCTTAGTCAGTTAGACGCCGTATTGAATTTATCAGGAATGAAAACAAGGATCAGGTAAATGATGATCTTGTGATTCAACAGAGAACGAAAGTGAAAGTAACACGCTCCCTGATAATAAATTAATCGAATTGAAGTGCTTACACATGCAATATAAAATAATATTTATAAACTCGCATACCTTAGTCAGGTTATACGCCATATTGAATTTATCAGGAATGAAAACAAGGATGAGAGGGATAGATTCCCGTCTTTACGATGGCGCGCACTGCATAAAGGTCATAGATTGTGTAATTTTCATTTGTCATAACTCACAATTTTCAAAACTGTTTTATTGAGCTTTTGTTGACTTGTCTTTTTTTTTTTCTTTGGAAAGACGTTTCGACACAGTGTAAAATGTATTGAACACGCTGTACTTCAATCCCTCACAGCCTTTTCATTCCTGTCAAAAAATAAACACTGACTAAGGTGTATAAATAAGTTTATTCGAGTTTTGTGTGATTGATATCAGCATTGGACATGTTTTTACAGATTCAACAGGGTCATTTGTCAGCAGCCTTAAAGGGTTAGTTCACCCAAAAATGAAAATTCTGTCAGTGATTAGTCTCCCTCATGTTGTTCCAACCCGTAAGACCTTCGTTCATCTTCAGAACACAAATTAAGATATTTTTGATGAAATTTGAGAGCTGTCTCACTCCTTCATAGGCTAATCAGTAATTTCATCTGCTGACCCAGAAAAGTTAGTAAAGACATCGTTAAAATAGTCTAAGTGACTACAGTGGCCTAACCTTAAGTTTATCAAGCGACGAGGATGCTTTTTGTGCGCAAACCCCCCTAAAAATAACGACTTTATTCAACTATTCATTTACTTCAGTGTGGGCCTCTGACGTGAGTTCACGAGAGTGCTGTGCCCATGACGCATGCGCGAGAACTGAGAAGATGACGCAGATGGGTCTCGATGTAGTGATTAAAATGGTTCTAAAGTGTGCATTTCCTGAATGTCCGAATCGTGAGAAACCAGCGAAAATATGTAAAAGTGCCTTACCAATGCTGCGAAATGAATGGCTTAGCTTTCACATTTTCCCATCAAATGATCGTAAGCATAAATAAAATAAAGTCGTTATTTTTGTTTGTTTTTGCGCACAAAAAAGTATTCTCATCGATTGATAAACTTAAGGTTGAGCCACTGTAGTCACTTGGACTATTTTAACGATGTCTTTACTAACTTGAGACAGCTTTCTCACAACAGATTTCATCAAAAATATCTTAATTTGTGTTCTGGAGATGAACAAAAGTCTTACGGGGTTGGAACAACATGAGGGAGAGTAATTTCTGACAGAATTTTCATTTTTGGGTGAACTAACCCTTGAAATTAATATATCAAAAGAATAATTTTATGTTCAACATTTTTGTGTGGTAAGCAAACATGTAAAATGTAATTGTGACATTTATTTACTGTTCCTGATGGTTATTAAGCGTTCACTAACGACTATACTAAATACAATCTAGAAATAGTACAACGGAAAGTTAATAACAATGAAATATAAGTGGTTAATAAAGTACATTGAAGTAAGGGAACATTGCACTATTATTAAAGCGAAGTATTTTTCTAAAGACATCACTTTTCCAGTTCTTTTAAAATAGAAATTTCTTAAGATCAATCTAGAAGTAAACACAGAAATTAACAATAAAAGCATTTCTAAAAGTTGTCACAAGTCATAGGCTATATAAACTGAATGGGATTCATATATGTCAGTCATGTGAAATGAGATAATTAAGAGATGATTGAGCATTAGTGATGAACACCTGCTGTTAACAAGCAGAATCACTGAAGGAAAGAGAAACACAAGAACTACAACTTTCAGACACAGACTTATATGAAATCAACTGAAGATAAATAAGACATTCAATATCTGAAGATTTCAGCAGAGGAGGATTAAACAACTCCACGAACAGCATTATTTACCAGCTTCACTTATTACTAACCAGATTATTATTTTTATTAAAACAAGTTACAGAAATAAAGTCAGTTTCATTTGAAGTTGCGAATATGGTGATCAGGGTTAGCTTTAGTTGGGCTCTTGATCCTTGACTTTTTAACATTATTTTTTCTCTGACTGTGTGTTTATTAAGCACATTTGCTATGACAAGGAAATTAATGACAAGAGAAAATGTGATCAGGTGATGTTGGCTATCTATTGATGACATAATCATCATAGTCACAGATCTCTTTCAGAGTCATTATTATGTAGCTAATGTTTTATTAATTTTGTATCATTGCAGAGAAACACTCGCTGTATTACATTTACACTTGTTTGTCCAAACCTGTGGATCTGCCGGGCATCTATGAATTCACTGCTATGGGTCTGCTAGACGACAGACAGATCGACTATTACAATAGTAAAGAAAAGAGAAAGATTCCCACACAGCCCTGGATGAAAGAGAAAATGCCGGAGGATTACTGGGAAAAAGGCACTCAGTCCAGAAAGAGCAAAGAACAGTGGTTTAATGTCAATGTCAAGATTCTGATGGACCGCATGAGAGACGATACATCAGGTGAGGAACATTCATGCTGTTTAACCTGCATTTGCACATTACTGTTTGATTTATATGGAAGCTTGTTTCTGCCACAGAAAAAAAAAAAGTAATTGTGTATTTTTATCTCGCAATTCAGATTTTTTTTTCTCGCAATTGCAAGAAAATGTCAGACTTGTGATCTTATTTTTTCCCCTCAGAATTTGGACAACTCACAATTGTGAGGAAAAAAAAGAGTCAGAAATGTGACATTAAAAGTCGTAATTACCTTTTTAATTTTTTTTTCTGTGGTGGAAACAAGCTTCCGTTGATTTCTTGTATTATCATCTCACACACATTTTGTTGATGTCTGTCCATGTCAGATCTTCATTTTCTTCAGTGGAGAACTGGTTGTCTAGTTGAGCAGCAGGGAGATGAAGTGAAGTTTCTCAAAGGTGTTTATGAGTTCAGTTATGATGGAGAGGACTTCTTGTCTTTTGATGATAAAGAGGCTCAATGGGTCGCCCCAGTTGACGCAGCTCTACCAACCAAGAGAAAGTGGGACAATGTGCCGATCCTAAACCAAAACACCAAAGGCTACCTGGAGAAAGAGTGTGTGGACTGGCTCAACAGATACAGCGAATATGCAGACAAGGAGCTCAGAAACAGTTGTGAGTAAATATAATATTTTGATTATCAGCAGCTGTTATAGAGATAGCATTCAGGCCGTATTCACATTAGGCACAGTTCCCTTGTACCGGGCTCAAGCGTGATTGTTAATAAGATAATGTTAAGGCCAGAGCACGCTTGCGTCATTTATGTTGCCACTTTTTATTTTTGACCAAAATAAAAACAGGAAGAAAAGCACTTTCGCTAATAGGCTTCCTAATAGAGTTATCATTTATTCATTGCAGTGATTTTAATTTAATTGTGCTGCACGTATCAGAATATTATTACGGAGGCAGAAGACGTTGATGGAGGAATTAGCAGTTTTAAGGGCCTTTCACATTGAGCGTGATTAAGCAACGTGAATGTACGATGCGATGACCCTCTTGAATCGAAACATATAGATCCTTATGCAACTATATAAATCGCGACAAAGCCAGATTTTCTTTGACAAGTGTGTTGATTTTTTTTTCCCCCATCGCCCCATGATCAAACAGGCTGTCCAATTAAATTTTAACTTTAGATCATGTGCCCGGAGCTGATGGTGTTGCACAAAAGGGTGGGGTTGGTGGCGCTGTTTTGAAAACCTGTGTAAACACCAGGGGCCCTATCTTGCACCCAGCTCAATTGACTTTGTACAGCAATGCATGTATCATTCCTATTTTGCACCCGCGCAAAGCGGACTTTTCCCTCCAGAGACGCACGTCAGTTAACTAAGAAATACACTTGCGCTCCCCGGGGCGGTTCAGCGCAAAGAGGAGGCGTGTTCCGGCGCAAACGTTCCTTCATGCTATTTTGCAGGTTTAGAAAACAATTACGCCACTGACCGAAAAAAAACAGTTTAAAGTCAGTGGTGCGTTGCGCATGTTATTCATATGCTATTTTAAGGGCGCATGCTGGGCCATAATCAATGTAGCGTGTGCACAACATACACTTTGATTCTCTCATCTACACAGAAGCAGCAGTTCTCATTTTTGCAAATCATACATTATTACGATAGATAGATAGATAGATAGATAGATAGATAGATAGATAGATAGTTTATTATAAAAGCATACATCTAGCTTACACATTTACCCAAATTATCATACACCTGTTTAATGTTTAACCGAAGTTAATTTGGGTGTGTTTCTCCATCCCCAATGTCCCTGATGAGAACGTTGCTCTCCTCGGCTGTGAACCACTCCTGGCGCGCGCCTGGCAAATCCGCCGTTATAATAGGAATCCGCTATAGAACAAGTGCGCCTGCTCTTAAAGGGAATGTGAGATGGCGCTCTGATTGGTTTATTTCACGTTACGCCCAAACCACACCTATGAGTAATGAAGCTACTTCAGACCAACCCCTTTTAGATTTGCGCCGGGCGCAAGAGTCATTTATCCCGCCGGGAAAATAGCAACAGCGCCCAAGACCCGCCCACAAAGTTACTTGCGCTTTGCGCTTTGACACTTGCGTTTCAGATCGTTAAAATAGGGCCCCAGGTGCTTGTAAGTCAGAGAGCATTCATTTGTCAATCACATTACTCCTGCCCTTCTGGATGACGACGTCCTGTTCCTTTCACAAACAACACTTCTACAGATGAAACATGAAGGAAAATAGATATATGATTATGCAGATATATGTTCTGTATGTGTTTTTTAATAAAATGTGTTACCATTGTGTAGCATTCAGTCCATCATAAAACACTACAAATAATTCATGCCTCCCCTTAATCAAAATCCACTTTAGATCGCAAAAGGAAGTTATTACAAGCACTCGATGATGGGTTTTGAGCAAAAACAGTAATAATCTCATAAACTGTGACATGTAGCTTTGAAGCTAGTTGTAGCGCTAATGCACCTGCTGCGATTGTATTTTATGATATATTTGGTCAAAATAATTCTCATAAGCTTTCTGTGTAGTACCAAACTTGATTTATCTTAATTTACTGTTGTATGTTGTGCAGCGGACACATGAGGTTAAAGCCAAATGGAAAAACCTACGAAATGCAAACATGGGAAAAAAATTATTCTCGTCAGCGCCACCTATCGTGCAGGCGTAGATTAGCTGGAAGGCAATCAATTGTTTCATGTTAGGTGCTGAAATGGCTTTTATTCGCAAACTACAATTACTGTTCATCAATGAGGTGAGAACCAGACTCGTTATAAATCAAAATATACTGAGGCTACATTCATTAAAAAATGTACTGTCCAAGTAGTAATAGAAGTTATTTGCTGTCGTAATGATGACAGTAGCGCACACAAAATAGTAGCTGTTCACGGTTAGCGATCACACTACATGCGTACAACGCAAGAACCCAACTGAACTGCACCCGAGCCCACCTCTTTCAAACGAACCAGACTTTGGCGGGGTCAAATGTGCTCGGGCACAGTCCAGATCGCCTAGTGTGAGAACACCCTCACTAATGAACTGATTCCTGTGTTTTCAGCTCCTCCAGATATTTATGTATTTGCAAAGAGGTCTACCAGGGACAGATCCAAGCTGAAACTGACCTGTCTGGCCACCGGCTTCCTCCCCAAAGACATGATGATGACCATTAGGAAAAATCACACATCTCTGCCTGGCGATCAGATTGAATCCACAGGAACCAGACCAAACCATGATGGATCCTATCAGCTGATGAAGAGTGTGGAGATCGAGGAGGAAAGAGCAGATTATGATTGTTTTGTGTCCCACAGAACCTTCAAAGAACCAATTATCAAAACATGGGGTAATTAAAGCGGTTACACATAGAGTCAGAAATATAATCTGAAATTGAAATAAAACAATTGTGAATTTAAATTTGGTTTGTTTGTGATATCCGTAACTACATGCTATTTTTCATATTTTATGCATCTGTATAGATGGAACATGCAAGGATTGCTTTCAAGTGACTTACGTATTGTCATGGGATGTGCAGAGATGAACCCAAAAGCAGACGAGGTGCTGACACTCAAGATTTATTAATACACAAAAACAGAAAACAAAACCCACGAGGGGGCAAAACAGGACTGAAGACAGGTAATTTAGACTAAGACTAGATAACAAATAAAGACTAAACTCTGACTTGATAATGACGGGAAACAAACTCACAATACTGAAATAACAGGTCTCTGACAAAGTACTCACAGTGTAGAACAAGCAATGTACCACAGGGGATAACAGACAATGTAAGACAATGTACCGACACAGGACAGAAAACATGAGGGGATTAAATGGGAGCAAACTAATCAGGAACACAGGTGATAATGGGTAAAGCAATCAAGACAAAACGAGGATAACAAGGGGGCGGGGCAAGAGAACGAGACAACACAAGCACATGGCCCAAACAAATGGCCATGTGCTTGTACACAAAACATGGGTCTGTCATGATCCTGCCTCAAAACAAGAAAGATCTAGGACATGAAGGCAGAATCATGACAGAACCCTCCCCCCAAGGAGCGGCTTCCAGACGCTCCCTAGAGGGAACATGAAACACGGGACAAGACCGACTGAGACAGAGACACAAACCAACAATACATGACAAAAACTAATAAAGGCAGACATGAAAACACAATGACAGGATTGGGGTGACATAATAAAAATAAAAAACAAGGAAGAGGCGGCGGAGACAACACAGAGTTCATAGGGGAATGTCCAGGGTGGATGGGAGGACTGGGGGAAAATACAAGGTCATTAGGGGGCAGTCCAGGGTGGATGGGTGGACTAGGGGTCTTGGGTGGACTGGACGAGGGCTGACGGCGAGGGGTCCGGGCAGACATGGATGGGGACACACGAGGGACAGTCTTGGGGGAAACAGTCCGGGGTGAAGTGGTGACAGAGGGAACAGCTACAGCCGGCAGCGGAGCGAAGACAATGGGTGAGACAGGTGGTAAGGGAGTGGAGAAAGATGTAGACTGTGATGCTGGGACAGGGCTGGACACATTAGTTGGGACAGGACTGGACACAGACATCCTCCTGTCAGCTGGGACAGGACTGGACCCATCTGCTGGAACAGGGCTGGACACATTAGCTGGGACAGGGCTGGACACATTAGTTGGGACAGGGCTGGACACATCAGCTGGGACAGGGCTGGACACATCAGCTGGGACAGGGCTGGACACATCAGCTGGGACAGGGCTGGACACATCAGCTGGGACAGGGCTGGACACATCAGCTGGGACAGGGCTGGACACATCAGCTGGGACAGGGCTGGACACATCAGCTGGGACAGGGCTGGACACATCAGCTGGGACAGGGCTGGACACATCAGCTGGGACAGGGCTGGACACATCAGCTGGGACAGGGCTGGACACATCAGCTGGGACAGGGCTGGACACATCAGCTGGGACAGGACTCTCCAGAATCTTGGCTAGACTGGACAGATACTCGGACAAGACTCTTGCAGCGATGACAATCGGCATCTCGTGGCTCGCCGAAACCGACCGCAAAACAGCCTTAGCAGCTGAATCGGCCGCTGCTCGCTCTGCAGCCCTCATGACAGCTGGCTCTGGAACAGCGCTTGCAGAAGCTGGCTCTGGAACAGCGCTTGCAGAAGCTGGCTCTGGAACAGCGCTTGCAGAAGCTGGCTCTGGAACAGCGCTTGCAGAAGCTGGCTCTGGAACAGCGCTTGCAGAAGCTGGCTCTGGAACAGCGCTTGCAGAAGCTGGCTCTGGAACAGCGCTTGCAGAAGCTGGCTCTGGAACAGCGCTTGCAGAAGCTGGCTCTGGAACAGCGCTTGCAGAAGCTGGCTCTGGAACAGCGCTTGCAGAAGCTGGCTCTGGAACAGCGCTTGCAGAAGCTGGCTCTGGAACAGCGCTTGCAGAAGCTGGCTCTGGAACAGCGCTTGCAGAAGCTGGCTCTGGAACAGCGCTTGCAGAAGCTGGCTCTGGAACAGCGCTTGCAGAGGCTGGCTCTGGAACAGCGCTTGCAGAGGCTGGCTCTGGAACAGCGCTTGCAGAGGCTGGCTCTGGAACAGCGCTTGCCGAGGCTGGCTCTGGAACAGCGCTTGCCGAGGCTGGCTCAGGAACAGCGCTTGCCGTGGCGGGCTCAGGAACAGCGCTTGCCGTGGCGGGCTCAGGAACAGCGCTTGCCGTGGCGGGCTCAGGAACAGCGCTTGCCGTGGCGGGCTCAGGAACAGCGCTTGCCGTGGCGGGCTCTGGAACAGCGCTTGCCGTCGCGGGCTCTGGAACAGCGCTTGCCGTCGCGGGCTCTGGAACAGCGCTTGCCGTCGCGGGCTCTGGAACAGCGCTTGCCGTCGCGGGCTCTGGAACAGCGCTTGCCGTCGCGGGCTCTGGAACAGCGCTTGGGAAAGCGCTTGCAGTAGCGGGCTCTGGAACAGCGCTTGGGACAGCCTGAGATGAAGAGCGAGAGGCTCCCTTTCTCCTCTTCTTTCTCCTTGGTCGCGAAGCCGAATCGGAAGCTGGACTAGCGACCAGTTGGAGATGTTCTGCGGAGACAGTAACAGGTAATGGCAGGGAAGTCTCAGGCGGCGTTGACTCGGTGGAGGAAGACTCAGACGGGGAATCCCAAGAAACCCGTCTCCCTCGTTTACCACGGAGCTCAATAGGTGCAGAAGAGACCTCAGGAGAAGTGGAACCAGCCGGATCACCATGGGCAACAACGGCCAGAACGCGATCCTCCGGGACCACTGGCAGCGAGGCAGGTGTAGACAAGGAGCCCCGCATCTCCCTTCGAGATAAACAGTCCACCATGTCCGTAAACGGCCGGTCTACCAACCTCTCTCGTTCAGCAAGAGGGGGAGGAGCGTTGAGACCCGCTAAGAAGTAGCGGTTGAGAAGGATGTCAGGGAGGAAAAAACGCTTCTCATGAGCGACCCGAGCGTACTGCTTTATGGACCTCTCTCCCTGAGGCGGAATGGGCAGCTTGCCGATCCTGATGTCTGAACTTGTCTTCTGCCACCATTCAACTAAAAGGTCCGCTTGGGACTCGACAGGCGAGGACCTACTGTCTGCTGGGTTCTCTTTTGGTCGGTACATTCTGTCATGGGGATGTGCAGAGATGAACCCAAAAGCAGACGAGGTGCTGACACTCAAGATTTATTAATACACAAAAACAGAAAACAAAACCCACGAGGGGGCAAAACAGGACTGAAGACAGGTAATTTAGACTAAGACTAGATAACAAATAAAGACTAAACTCTGACTTGATAATGACGGGAAACAAACTCACAATACTGAAATAACAGGTCTCTGACAAAGTACTCACAGTGTAGAACAAGCAATGTACCACAGGGGATAACAGACAATGTAAGACAATGTACCGACACAGGACAGAAAACATGAGGGGATTAAATGGGGAACAAACTAATCAGGAACACAGGTGATAATGGGTAAAGCAATCAAGACAAAACGAGGATAACAAGGGGGCGGGGCAAGAGAACGAGACAACACAAGCACATGGCCCAAACAAATGGCCATGTGCTTGTACACAAAACATGGGTCTGTCATGATCCTGCCTCAAAACAAGAAAGATCTAGGACATGAAGGCAGAATCATGACAACGTATTATTGACTGGAGTAGCGATTGGAGCTGTGATTTTGCTGGCAGTTGCTTTAGTGCTTTACATCTTAGTAAAGAAAAACATTATTGGTAAGTAGTGACTGATTAATGATGATCCATATATTCAACTCAATCTTTTCGGTTTTTGTGATGTAAATAATTACAGGTAAAAATTGGCCAAAAAGAGATTTAACTGACTTTGAAATGATGAAATGGATACAACACAGAATGAAAAGGATACAACAAATAAACATTCATTGTGACCCTGCTGACCCAATGAGCAATTCATCGTCTGATGGTCATGCCTCAATTCTGAAATTTCTATAGTGTTGTGTCCTTCTCATGGGCATTTCATAATATTTGACTAAAATATGCTTAATATACATGATCAGATAATGGAGTCATGGGCGTAGCTTAACGTTTTTTTTCTAAAGTAATCTTACAAGTTTACACTCCCTGTACCAATCAAGTGGTTGTCATGGCAACCAGATACATCGCACATGAATAATTTGCGTTACGTCCATTTTTGCCGGGCTAGCAATAAATGCGTTGAAAATAATGCAATAATGTTTGTCAAAAGAATCTCAAAGTAGGATTTTATTAAGCAAATCAAGGAGTGAATTACCCAAAACAGATATCTTTTTAAGAATTAACCCTCTGGTGCTCTTTGCGTGGCGGTGAAAAATGACAGATTTTTATTTTTATTTTTTTTAATGAAATGAATTTACTATATTTTAGTTTTATAATGTTTTTTATTTTATATTTCGTATTTTTAGGGGATTGTAATGTACTAAATTATATTGACGCTGTATTATAATCCATTTATTCACTTTTTTGAGCATAGACCTGAAAATTAAATTCTCCTCAACCACCACCAATGTGCAGCATCCACCTGGATGATGCAACGGCAGCCATATAAATATAAAAAAAAAAATTTTTATATCAAGGTCAAATTTTGAACGCAGCTTGTGTAGATTTATGGCTTTGATTTTCTTGTAAATTTATATTTATACGATCGTAGGATATTATCCGCCAAAATGCAGATTCGTCACAAAACAACTTCTTATGCAAATGAGATTGGGGGAGGTATTAGGAAGTTTGATTTGATTTATTAATACATTACTACATTATATGCATATTTAATTTTGAGTTGAAAATATTATTAATTAAAATTCACAGTCACAAGCTTTTAGTCACAAGCTACTCCCATGAATGGAATTGTTTTAGAACTGTTTTTTTTTTTTACATTACACTTAATTTACAGTTTAAAGAATATTTAAAAATGATTATATCTCTCATGCTTTAGGTAGCAGAGGCAGAAACAGATACCGGCATGATGATCTCTAAAAGAAGGTACGAGTATTCATAATATCCAATCACTCAAATATACCAGTTTAGATCATGGATAGGCAACTAGCTCTCACTCTGATCAAACTCACCCAATCTTATTATTATTGTTAATAGTAATAATATACACTTTCTCATACTCATACACATTTTAAATTAACAAAATATGTGATGTGTTTTCCTTTTTTCTTTTTTCTAGATCTGCAAAGTTACAAAGCTCAATGTCTCCCACTAAACGATTTATTCATAATCTAAAGGCAGATCCAGACCTAGCTAAAATGCCTCGATCGAATTCTCCCTCACTTATTTACTGTAAGTCACTATGTGGAAATATTTGCATAATGCAGCCCATATAGTGAAGACTTAGCCTGACTTCGTCATACTCATATTCTAGTCAGAATGTGAGTCTGATACCGCTCCATAGAGATTTGATTATGGGGCGTGTCTCAACCGAACTAGGGAAAAAAAAAAACCTCAATCAGAGCAACAGAGTAAATGACGCATGTTCTTCATTCATATTTTCAACCAACAAAATGTCGCGGGCGCGGCTCTCTGTTCCTCTTTTAAAATGAATGCGCTGTCGATATCTTCTATAACAGACGCGATGGCGGAATCTACACATGATGTTTCATAAACAAAGTTCGGGAGGAGCACGTACAAATAATCAATCCAATATCAACTTGTCATCAAACAATACCATGTCTAACGTTACCGAGGAAGCATATTCACTCTGTCAACTTACCTAACACTCCTTGACAGTTTTTCAGCATCTCTCGGTCCCTCCACCACCCCGAATCCTCACTCTTGTCTTGTTCTCTCACAACCAGGAACACGAGTATGGGGGGATTATGGCTGGCTACCGAGCCCACAGCCCTCTCCTCGGACAGCACGTCATATATGCATTTATTCTATCTTACTTATTTGTGTGAACTCTGTGACATCTCATATAGCCTACGCATTTATTCTATCTGACTTATTTGTAAGTGTGAACTCGTGAAATCTCAATTCTCCAGCTGCAGTCGTCTTTGTTGTAAACTAATTCAAATCAAGCGCTCTTTAGTGACGTGGGTGATTACGTAACCGCAGACCATCTGTCCATCATCGATTAAAGCCCGCCCTGGCAATTTGATTGGCTCGGCCTTCTGGGAGCCGAGCATAATTACTCCTCAACGGATCGAGTCCAGACCATAGACTGTAAAAAAATATGGACGTAGTGTCCGTGACGTCACCCGTAGGTTTCTGAAGAGCATTTTTGAAGCCTAAATTGGGCGGAGCCGTCCGTCGCCATCTTGGCCTTGCGTCACTCCCGGATAACAGAAAATAGGCAAACAGGCGGGGCGTGAGTGGAGCTGAGGAGCCTGGCCATAGATATGAGCCTGGCTATCTGAAAGACACCTAGCTCGACGTGATCGAGTTAGCTGATGATGTAAAGCCAATTAAAAGTTCCTGTTTTTGCCCTTCGAAATATTATAATAGTTAAAATACATGGCTACAAGTGAGACTGTGTATTACTTCGAGAGTGTTTGTGTGTGACAGTGATTTATGTGCATACATGTCAGTCACTCTTTCATGGTCCGTCAGCCCGGCATTGCTCAAGTTCGTAGAGAGCTTATTCAGTCCATTTTAAATTCTGATTTTGGCCGCCTCTCAAATGGGTTAAACCGTTAAACCATAGATATATTGCCTTTGAAGTGCAAGTAAATGCGCTAGAAAATCCGCGCTCATTCATGGATGTGCATTTATTGCACGGACGGAGAAAGCTAGCCTGACTACGTCAGACTTCCTACTTCCGCTAATTTCATTTCGCTCCTGTAGTCAGTCTGAGATAGCAGCGTATCTTTCAGTTTTCCACCGGCCTGAAAACAGCCGGGCCAATCAACGAACAGAGGGCGGGCTGAGAGCCGTGACGTAGACGCTGATTGTACCGTGGTGGATGCGTAGATTTACTTCACATAATCTGCAAAAGTCGTTCACAGCCATGTTCACTCCGGTATTTCGCTCGATGGTTTAGTTTTTGCATCATACATGCGTTTACAGTGGAAGTTAGATGCGGCTGAGCATGCGCATAACACATGCCATAACCAAACGTTATGTGATTGGCTTACGGGTAACCAATGATTTTAAACTTCAGACAAGCGCCCCCCCCCCCCCCCCCCCCGCGAGAGAGAAAACACTTCTCTATTATGCTATTCCAGACTCTGTCTACGAAGCAAAGTGAAGTAGCAGAGTCTGGTATTACCAGGCTAGGAGAAAGCGCCGACGCCTGCATGATTTCATCTGACGGTACATAAGCATATTATAATCCATCTGTTCCGTGAGAGCAGAACGAACGAGCATTTATTGACGTTTTAAATTTGAAAACCCCAAAAAGCAACGAAATTGTCAGACATCCATTAGTGCATGTTCACAGAGGAAAACAACTGAAATACAGCGCTGGTTGTTCTCTCAAACGATACTCGACGACAACGACTGAATCCAAAGACGTGGGCTTTGTAACGTTACCCAAGTATTAAATTGTATGAAATAATCCCGAAAAAAAGCACAAACACTGCAGAGAAGGCAAGTTCAGCAGCTAACATTTGCTGAGGTGAAGTGACGGCTAGTAACAGCAGACAAACGCCTAGCATTGACATCAGCGGGAATCCACCTGTCACTCAAGTGGCCACACCCTTAAATTTAAATATTAATCAACTAAACGGATGAGTTATACAAAAATTCACCCCCCTCACAGTTGTTATGAAGGGCAAAATTAGCTGTATAGACCAAAGCCACAGAGAGATCCAGGCTGTAAACATGTTTTTTTCTGCTGTAAAGTTGGTCATTTTAACATGAGGGAGATGCAGATTTGACTCACTTCTGCAGCCAGGCCAAGCGGACAGTTAATGAATTGCAGTTTAACTCACTTCCGTGTTGGTTTCAAGAGAGAGACGGGGAGGTTGCCGTTTGGTCCAGACCGAACTGCCCAACAAAAAAATGATGTGGGCGGGGTTCGGGCTGGCACCCAGGCTAGTGAAGACTGACACACCGCTGTTCAGCCTTTCATGGCTTGGTTTATACTCGCCGCGTCCGCAAAAATGAGGTCATCGCGGAGTGGGCGGTCATGGGCGAGACCCCACTTCGCATGCCGGTGTGCACTGCATTTTTTTTAACTGCATCCGAAGATGCACAACTTCAAGCCGATTCTGTCCGAGTGTTTGCGCTTGTCCGAATTAATTGCTTACATTTACAAAATAAGCCTAAAATAGCATAAATTAGCCTTTTTAATGAAAATAAAGGTCCATTTTTAATACAGAAATGTTCATTAAATTAAAGATGTTTAATGAAATTCGAAAATATTTAGTTAAAATATCACAAGTATAATAATCTTAAAGTTTACTGGATTTTACACGATTCTTTAGTTCTTTTCTAGCATGGATTGTTAAGTGTAATAAAAAAATAAACATCGTCACGTGTGGTCTTACTTCTCACCGCTGCATCCTGATGGTTTGGAGAACAACTCACGTCGCCCCCTGTCGTTTCAAAGAATAGTACAACGGTGAGCGCGTCAAGTATAAAGGCCTCGTCCGTTGTACTTGTATTCGATGTTTAAGCATTGAATCAAATGAAAGAATAGCCTACAGTAGGTAGTAATAACACTAAGTAGAAAGTATGTATTTTGAGGAGATTCCCCCATCTATGTAAAGCGCTTTGAGGTCTCAGAAAAAAAGCGCTATATAAATGTAACGAATTAATTTTAGCAAAGTATTACCGAGTTGTTGTGTTGCAGACCAAGCGTAGAAGACGACAAAGGATCCGAGCCAGGAGAAGAACAAAGGAACACAAGGCTTTTTATAAGAAGGTCTTGGAGGGACTGAAAGAGTTAATGACAGATCAAGATTTTGGATTGGATAAATTGTCTATAAGAGATTGAATATGTGAGAAGGGGGTGTGATAGGAAGTATAAAAAGTACAGTGTAATATGTCAATGTCAGACACTGTAATACCCTGACAGCCTCTCCTCAGTTCAACTATCCTAGCCTGCCACCTGCAGTTGAAGCTTGTGAACTGCTCAATGCATGCTTTGTTTTATTTTATTTTATTTTGTTATTTGGTATGTAAACTAATTGATTTTGAAATAATAAAATTACTTATAATCAATACAAAAAGAACCAGCCTGCCGTTAGTCTCTGCTGTATAAAGAATTGAGCTGAACTAAACCACGGAGCAGTCTTTCGACTAGATTGTAAGTATGGGAATTTAAATATTTATTGTTTTGAACGAATTCGACTTACTTTACCTAACCTGAGAAAAATTAAAATAAGGTAGAAGGTGTTTAAAATTACGCACCATAAAACATTGTAATCGTTTTAACGATGTGCAAGGCACTGCGAGCTGACATCGCTTTTGTCTCTCGTGCTTTCACTGTTTCACACTGCACACCGGTTTCACACTGCACTGTTAGCAGAGCGTGCAGTGCGTATTTTTTTCGCCGCCCATGTTAACAGATTAAACCAGGCTTTAGAGCATTCACACCGCGCGCAGAGGCGGCGCGGCAGTGCGTAGTAGAGCAGAGCAGCAGTGCCGCGATCGTTTCGGCGCCGAGTCTATTTTTGCTGCGCCGCTTTTGCTGAATTAAAGTGACAATACATTGATCATGGCCAAAATACACCGCAGATTTATCCAAAAAGTGCATTGATGATATCTATTGTGTTTTAAACAGTCAATCAAATGACCAACAGCAATTTAAAAAGAAAACAAATGTCCAAAAACAAACTTGTTGCCATAACAATAAAATCAAAGATGAAACAAAAGTTATATAAATGAAATTATTAATAAAATAAGCTTCTTGACAAGTTTTTTCTCTTAAATGTATTTGAAAACGAAAAAAAGCAATGCCAACTTATCCATTATGGAGTACTCTGTCTGTAGCCTGCCCTACACGACCCGCGGTTCAGCCGCGCGTGACAAACGCTGCCAGTGTGAAAGTAAAACGCACGTGTCCTGCTCCTGCTCACCATACGCACTGCTCCTGCGCTGCTTACTAACGCGTGCAGTGTGAAACCGGGTAACTCTGTGCCACCGCATAAATATTGATGTGTTAAAAAATAATGAGAATATATATATCCGAGTCCTGATCGGGAGGTAACGTCCGATTCCGATCGAGTCTGAAAACACGTGATCGGGCCCGATTTCCGATCATGTGATCGGATCGGGACATCCCTAGAAAATAGGCTACTATATCACCATGCACAATTATAAATCTCCCACTGTCATTCTCAAACAAGGTGTTCCACAGGGATCAGTTCTCGGCCCATTACTATTTATTATCTACATTTTGCCTCGGACAAATTATTCACCGCCATGGTTTTCAATACCACTGTTATGCCGACGATATCCAGATATATACTGCTTGCCGCCCAGACTCTATTCACCAGACTGCATCACTATCATCATGTATTAATGAACTAAAGACCTGGCTCAACTGCAGTTTTCTTAGTTTGAATATGACTAAAACAGAAATCTTAATTACTGGTCCACCATCTCTAACAAAAAATATAACTAATACTCCCAGACTTGACCTTGAAGCTACATCAATTATTCCATCTGCCACTGTCAAAAACTTGGGTATCACTCTTGACCCTTCACTGACCTTTGACGCTTATATTAGTCAACTCATTTTTTCAACTCCGCCGTATCGCCAAACTCCGTCCCTATGTCAGCCCAAAAGACGCTGAAGCACTAGTACACGCGTTCATCACATCTCGCCTCGACTACTGTAATGTTCTTTTTTCTGGACTACCAGCACACTCTATCTCACGCTTGCAATATATTCAAAACTCTGCCAGAAGATTACTAACTTACGCTAAACAATCTGCTCATATCACTCCAATTCTGTTCAAACTGCACTGGCTACCCGTGTCATCCCGTATTACTTACAAAATTCTTCTGCTTACCTTTAAAGGGGAAATGAAGCAGTCAATCAAGTTTACATTATTAACAAGATGGATTTCCACTATAATCAACAATTATATAAGAAACATGACAAATGTAAACATATAAAAGAAAAAAGAAAAACCGTTATATCTTTCGCGGCCAGGGCGCCACCATTGTGCAGTATTCTAACATGTGACGTCACGGGGTTGGTTGGCGCTGTGCAGTGAATGACAGAAATAGAGAAAGATAGAGATAGTGAACGACAGAGATAGCGAAAGGCAAAGATAGTGTAAGAGACAGTGCACTCTAAAAAGAGATGTGTTAAAAAACAACACACAAGATGTGTTGATGGCATTTTGACACATGTTGTGTAGATTTTTAACACACAATGTGTGTTAAAATGTAACACTGGAAACACTCTAAAAAGAGATGTGTTAAAAAACAACACACAAGATCTGTTGATGGCATTTTGACACAATGTGTGTTAAAATGTAACTCTGGATAGAATAGCACTGGGTGGAGGGCAATTTTTATGAAAAAAAAAATTATAGGTATATTTTATATGGTATCCCATAAAATGCTCTAAAATAAATAAAGCAATATATTCAAATAAATAAATTAAATCTTAATTCATGAACACTTAAAGATTAACGGTTGTTTTTTTGCAGCCAATCACACCATGCCTCTTTTTCAATGTCTTTTTCAAATGCTGCTTTCACTTGTCATTAATAACCAGATTGACTTTATTTCTGTCAGACTCTACAGAAGCTCTTATTGAGAATTAACAGGTTTTGGTGTTGATTATTCATTGAATGTTTCATTTAAAGTCACCAGAATCGTGATTAGTGTCAGCTTTATTTGGGCTCTTGACCCTTGACTCTTTAACATTAGTTTTCTCTGATTGCTGTAAATGTGTATTTAATTTGCACATTTGAAACAGCAGAAATAATCATGAGAAAAATATGCTCTGATGATAATATTATCATCATGAACATGTAAGATTGTTCAGCAGAAGCTCAGAAAGAGTTTAATATTTGAAAGATGAGTGTAATACATAATAGATTAGCATAATGAAATTAACTTAAAATTAATTAATAAATACACAGTTCGTACCGAATCTTACAGTCTAAGGTATCAAACAGACATCAAGAATCAGCGTATGAATCTCAACAATGGTGACAAACAAAATGCTTCATGCAGCAATGCATGCTGGGTGCCACAATAGTGCAAATCTCATCCAGCATGCATTGCGGCATGAAGCTTTTCATTTGTCACCATTGTTGAGATTCATACGCTGATTCTTGAGGTCTGTGTTTGACTAAATTCTGCTGCAGATTAAAATTTTCAGAAAACATTTATTTTATTATTCTGCACTACTGGACAGCATGATGTCGTGTCACAGAATAATTATAACTAACAGCACATAAATAAATTAAATGTGCACCATCCATTTACTCATAAACCTGATCAGATCTGCACTTGTTGATTTTGACATCATCAAGAAACATCTGATCATATTTTCACTCGCCATAACAAATGTATTTTATTAAAATACAGTTAAAGCAGCCAGAGAAACACTAAAAGAAGAGTAAAGGGTCAAGAGCTCAAATAAAGGAGCCATTAATCACGATTCTGGTGACTTCAAATAAAACATTCAGTGAAACATCAACATCTAAACCTCAGTTAATTCTCAATAAGAGCTCGTCTATGTAGATTCATGATGTCTAAACCATCCAAATGTCCAAACAAACTCTTTATTAAACGTCACTGGACTCCATAAACACAAGTTAACAATACGTTTCAGTGTTCATCCAAACACTCAGTTGTAAAAACACAGGAAGTAACTCTGGCAAATACACACCGACTACAGTCACATGTGACACATATCTGACACAAGTTGTGTAACTATAACACATTAGTGTGTAAAAGGTTTCAACACACTTCTGTGTAAGAGGAATAACACATTAGTTGTGTTAAAGGTAACACAAAATGTGTAGTCCTTATAAACACAGAGATGTGTTAAGAATCGACACAGGTTGTGTGTTAAATTTGACACAACATGTGTTGTCCCTGAGCACACACACTACATGTGTTAAAACTGACACAATATGTGTTAAAATCTACACAACATGTGTTAAAATCTACACAACATGTGTTGTCCCTGAGCACACACACTCCATGTGTTAAAATCTACACAACATGTGTCATTTTTAACATCTCTTTTTACAAGTTGTGTTGTTTTCAACTCATCATTTTGAGTGCCGACACTCACCATCACTGTGAATGGTATGCAGTGTTTGCTATGTTCTCAGACAAACAGGCCAGTGTAAATACAAGTTATTTATATGCAATATTTTGTCAGTTGCTTCATTTTAATAAAATTCAAAGTGCAAACTCGGTTAACCTTTATTTCTTCATGAACTTTTGTCAAAAGCAGCATTATCAATTAGGGGTTGAAGTGTGAATAACTGAATAATGTCCAGTATAGTGAGTCTGTCCAGTCATTGAGCTTGAAACATTGTTTTGTACTTTGTGTGCACATGCATTCTGTACTCGACTATTGATTAAACGGTTAATATTGTTGCATCTGGCCCTTTCGATTTATTTTTTAAAATGACACAATTTGTGTGTTAAAATGACTTACACATTTATTGTGTTAAATTTGACACAACATGTGTTGTCCCTGAGCACACTCACTACATGTGTTAAAACTGACCAGTGGCGGTCTTAACATAGAGGCATAGGTAGGCGGCTGCTTGGGGCCCCCTACCAGCGGTCGTAGTAGGGGGGCCCCCAACCAACCTAAAAATAAAAAGCCCCTTATCATCATGAACGCTTCAAAAGCATGGTAAATTGTATTAATATTCTTAAGAAATACGTTGAAACGTTGAAGTAGTAGTTAAAATGTCCAATGTCCATGGTTATCCGTCTCTACACACCCCCGACTTTCACAATGAAATGGACTAGTCCATAATGGTGCGCAGCGCGAAAGATAAACACGCAGTGACAAGAAGACTGGGAAGTACACAAACAGAGACGAAACAAGACGAGTCTAAACGCGAAAATGAAACGAAGTTACCCAAGCGGCTCAAATAAAAGAAAAAAGCGAAAAGACGCCGATAAGTATTTGGCAACGCTGCCAAAGATGACAAACTTTTTTACGGCTACTGTTAGATACAGACAGGAACAACAACGTCCAAAGCGTTGAACATGCCGCTACAGCAGCAGCTAGCTGTGAAGTGCTAGGTGAGAATAATGTTAAAGGTGCCCTAGAATGTGAAATTGAATTTATCTTGGCATAGTTAAATAACAAGAGTTCAGTACATGGACATGGCATACAGTGAGTCTCAAACACCATAGTTTTCTCTTTCTTATTTAAATCTCGTTTTTGAAAAACACCCCTGAAAAACAGGCAAATCTCCACATAACACCAACTGTGACGCAACAGTTGGGATCATTAATATGTACGCCTCCAAAAATTTGCATATGCCAGCCCATGTTCAATGCCAGGCGGAACTGCACAGCCGCCGATTCGCCGAATCATCAGAAGTTCTGCAGGTGAAGAAACCGTTTATATACGGTCTATGGAAGAAACAAGCAGGAGGAGGATCATAGGGAAAATGGCAGATCTATCTATAATCTATCTATAATCTGATACCGCTACAGTTTAATTCGAAGTTGTTAGTTGCTCTGTCCATTTCACCACGGACTGTTTTTCTAACCTGGAACAATATCAAGCAGCCAGGCATCTCTCGGCGTCTCAAACGGACGAAGGGGGCAATTTCAACTAACTTTATATTCCCGCAAGCGGTAAGTAGTGATTTTATTAACGATAATTTACACTGTGTTATCTAGATCCAGCGCGATATTGTTTTTTCCTCGAGAGACATCGTGGCTTGCAAACGAGCGAACGATGGCAGTTGCTCAGTGTTTGGATGTACAAATGAACACAAAAATATTTTTTTAGCTCCTTCATCCGAGCCTCTGGAGAACCAGTGGGTTATGTGAATTTCTGATGTGTAATTGTTCAAGTTCAGACAGATACTCTTTCTCTCAAAGTCGTTCAATGCATCAGTAAATCGCGTTGCAGTGATAAGATCTTCATTCACGCGATCAACAGGCTGTTATCTGCTCAATGCTCATCACTGCAACCTTTTGTGTGATGGGAATAGATCTAAATACTTAAAAAACTTCTCATGATTCGTTAATCACGATAGCTGTAATAGTAAAAACGTATAAAAGCTGTAATAGTAAAAGTTTTCCAGATAGCTCTACATGTAATGCCAGATATTTCATATGCAAGCATGTCAGCCAATCACAGCAGAGGGCAACAACACTGAAGTCTCACAGCAGACACGCCCCTTCAAACAGACTGTTCAAATCAAAGGATGAAATCAGGCTAGGAAATATGCCTTTTATTTCTAAATTATAACAAATTTTGATCTAAAAAACATACTAACATTATAAGGGCACTCCAGGAAACATTATAAAATAATAAAATAATCCATTCTAGGGCACCTTTAACACACTCACATGGATATACGTGGATTTGCTTGGAGCCAAATGCAACTCTCACCTCTCCCCAGTTTGCCCCTCTTACATTACCCCCTTACTATAAATACCGTTTTGGCGCTTGTAAATGTGACGTGACAGATCCCAGTGGCACGTGAACTGAATCGATCATCTCTACTAGCTAATAGTGAATAAACACGAATGAACAATGTTGAAAGATACAGTACAACTTACCGAAATGTAAATTCCTCATACATAATATCGACCAATCAGTGTTTTTCAATCGCAGAAAGACGTCAATAAAACAGCTGGAGAACAATTATGTCACATAACGTTTAACATTACGTTACCTCAGGAAAGCCGTTTAATGACCATAATATATGTTATAACATGTTAGTTGGCTAGAAAAAAGAGCTATAGAGTAATTTGCTAAATATGTGTAATATATTACATATTTAGTATATATTTTTTAACTTATATTATTAAAATTGTTATTATAATAAAAACACATTATGTTTAATTTGAGTTATTTTTAACCTTAAATAATACTACCAGCTGATAGGGCTGTTTGATGTTTACAGCATTTATGTGAGTTTTTTTTTTCTTGAGAAAAATTAACGCCTGTCTTGCGTACCTAATATTTATCGAAATGAGTCAATTTTGAATCAAATCACAAGAATTGAATAGAAATCGTGAAATTTGTGTCAAGCAATAAGAAAAAAAGTAGCTTACCAGAAATTGTACCGTGTAAACATTGTAACATGTTTCTGTTTAGTTACTAAAATGTTTTGACATCACAATACTCTTATTGTGATGCAAGATTTTTCAGGTGTTATCTGAAACCTTATTCTCTGTTGGGTGCCATCGTGACTATTAGTTTGTGTAGTGTACACTTTGTGTGTTCTCTGCTTTCCATCTTCATTTTGGAGTAAAGAAATGTATGCAGGATTTAAAGGGAAAGTTTTTTTTTCCTCTCCAACATTTACTTCCCTGTAGATTAGCTTTACCTACCTATCCACCATTCAGTCAGTAATTTTTTTTTTTCGTTCTCTTTTAAAGATCAAATCCCATCGAGCCCCATACATACTTTCGCCTTGGGCCCCCAATTTGCTAAATCCGCCACTGAAACTGACACAACATGTGTCATTTTTAACACATCTCTTTTTAGAGTGTGAAAGATAGATAGTGAAAGACAAAGATAGTGTAAGAGACAGTGAAAGATAGATAGTAAAAGACAAAAATAGTGAAAGACAGAGGTAACGTTAAGTTAGTGTAAGAGACAGTGAAAGACAGGTAGCTTAGTGGAAGATGGAGACTGAGGAGCCACAGGACAGAAGACAAAAGGGAGGCCACTACTGTATTGCTCCTGGATGTAAAAATGAATTTTACAGGGTCAAAGCCAAGGACAAAACAGTCCATTTTCATAAACTGCCGCTAAAACGGAAAACTGTACTGCTGCGCTGGCTAAAGCCGCCTTTCCACTGCGCACGACATTCGCATTCGATTGTCGCATTTCGCCCCCTGGTGTCAGTCGCACGGAACTTTGAAATTGGTCGTGAAGCAACCGTTACCCTCGGCTATTCACAATGGTAAAATGAATGATGTTAATGAATGTAATGCATGCATGAATATATCCACACAAAACGAATGACCCTCAATACATCTAATATAAAAAACAGTCGATTTTATAGAGCTAATCAATATAAATATTGATTTAATAATTATACAAATATTTTTTCAGCCATAATTATTAATAACCGTCATTTTGCAGGAATAGCGTTTACATTAAAGTATTAAAATATTGGTAATTCTAGCTTCGCGCTCATAGTTTTGATTATAATATATCACATCCGGTCGACCGGTCGCATACGGTCTAGCCGCAGAAGTTCAGATATTTCAACGCATCCGAAGCTCAAATCGGATCCGAATTTTCCGCATACGCATATGATCGGAACTCCCCGCAGCTCCCGTACGACTCTCCATTGGAAATGAATGACTTCCGGTCCGACGGCTGTCGTTTGTCGTTTGCAGTGGAAAGGCGGCTTAACGGCGCTGAAGAGAGAGAGCCCTCCGATGGGCGCTGACTCCAGGGTTTGCAGTGAACATTTTCTGGAGGAGGATTACATTGAGGAGAAGACCTTTGAGTTTGGTAAAATAGTTGTTCGCCGGACCAACAGACTAAAGCCTGAAGTTGCTCCGTCTGTCTTCAATTTCACTGCATATAATGTGTGCTCTACTGACCGCCCAACATACTATGACAACAGCGGGACAGAGATGAAACACTAGCGGAGTGTTTAATAACCGGAAATTAAATAAAGTAAATCTGGTTAGTTTTAAGTGAAGCTGGTAATAAGTGTACGGTCATGCATTTCACCTTTTCGTTTGGCAAAATGACATCAGCAGAGGTCAAAATCTTGACATCAAATTGACATCAACACTTTGACGTCAATTTGACTTTCATTTTTGACCTATTTCTTGAGGTAATTTTGACATCAAGGTGCCCGCTGGGTCTCTTCCTTTTCTGTTGATGTTCATGCTGCAAAATCTTCATACTTCCACAACAAAATCAACAGCTCCTCTAACACACGATCACTCTTCAAGACATTCAACTCTCTCCTCTGTCCACCTCCACCTCCACCCGCCTCCTGTTTAACTGCTGACGATTTCTTCACCAACAAAACAACAACTATCAGCAGTCAGTTCCCAGCTCCACACACACAGGAACCCAGACTGACCCCTTCCATAGCCAATAACCCTCTCTCCTCCTTCTCTCCACTAACCGAGGAAGAAGTATCTACACTTCTCCTCTCCAGTCACCCTACCACCTGCCCTCTAGACCTCATCCCCTCACACCTTCTACAAGCCATCTCTCCCACACTTCTACCATCACTCACACACATCATCAACTCATCCCTCCATACTGGCACTTTCCCTACACCATTCAAGCAGGCTCGGGTAACTCCACTGCTTAAAAAACCAACGCTAAACACATCATTTGTAGAGAATTACAGACCTATCTCTCTCCTACCATTCATTGCGAAAACAAAAAACCTTTCCTTTTCCTTTAAATCCTTGCTTATCGGGCTGATGCTACATGAATAATGCCTGAACTTCGTATTTTGAGCACTTCTTGCGTTGTTTTTGCCTCTTCACTATGACTCGCTTAACTTAGTCCTAATTTGTAAGTCGCTTTGGACAAAAGCGTCTGCTAAATGACTAAACGTAAATGTAAATGTAAATTTAGGTTTAAAATCATGTGATTTAAAATGTTGTAAAATTAACTATTTTGCATGTATATAGAGATAAACTAGGATAACTTAAAGGAACCTTATGTAAGAAATGTATTTCAATTAATCATAAAATAGCCCTGATATGTCACTAGACATTAAGAAATCATGTTCATTTCAAATACTTATATCACTGACAGCAGTAGTCCGGCCAGGATATTGTCATTTAAAAGTGAAGTTGCATCCCTGGTGTTGATGTTGTCATGTTGTGTTTTGGCCTGATGCCCCACCCTCCACCATCTACTAATCACAAAGTCAGTAGTGTTTCGGCATCCGGGTTGCCAGCTCTGCTCTAGTTACCACAGCTGCAGCTACAAACGTGTCGGATAAAAAATGTAACTTAAAAGACATAATTACTTCGCAAACCATCTCTCATGAAGCATAAACATAATTAACAGGAAAAAAAACTTACTGTGTAGGACTCGTCACTTGCCATTGGAAGCTCCTTGTAGCAGCCTACGTTCCTGCTGGATCATGCAGCCAATCTGGCAACCTCGAGTCAGGGGGGAGGGGGAGGGGATACACCGCTCTACAGTAATTTGAAAGTGATTGCAGTACCAGTTTTGAACTATACCAGTATCTTACATACGGTTCCTTTAAAGGAGAACTCCGGTCAATTTTAACATTGAGCTCATTTTTTTGTACATTTGGAGTGCTGTCAATACAGAGAACAACGACAAAAATCGGTGTTGCCTACACCCGAGTTATTCTATTTTTAAAATTTGCACCCTGTTGACTTCAATGGGGCAAGTACTAAACCTGCTTTTAGCCTCTTAACATCCTTGATGTGTCATTACAAGTGCACAGAAAATGTGAGTGATTCCTTCAGAGTGAACACGAGTGAATCTGACTGCAGTAGATGTGAAAGAAATGTAGGTTTAGTACCTATGATCACGCGCGTGAACTCGGCAATCGACTACTTTGGACTTCACCCGAAAACAGGATGTAAACACAGGTATTTGCGCTGGCTTAAATAACCTCATTTTTATCCATTTCTTTCACATCTACTGCAGTCAGATTCACTCGTGTTCACTCTGAAGGAATCACTCACATTGGCTGGGCACTTGTAATGACACATCAAGGATGTTAAGAGGCTAAAAGCAGGTTTAGTACTTGCCCCATTGAAGTCAACAGGGTGCAAATTTTAAAAATAGAATAACTCGGTGTAGGCAACACCGATTTTTGTCGTTGTTCTCTGTATTGACAGCACTCCAAATGTACAAAAAAATGAGCTCAATGTTAAAATTGACCGGAGTTCTCCTTTAAGCATCACAATTATGTAAATAATTACTTATTCATCAATAATTACTTATTACTATCAGTACTAGGCTACTACTACACAGGTTAGAGCATCTTTTCAATATAATATTGTGCATACATGTCACTTAAGACCACATTAAATCTGTGAAGATCTCAGCAGAGGAGGATTAAACAACTCCACAAACAGCATTACCAGCTTCACTTATTACTAACCAGATTTACTTTATTTCTCTCACAAGTCTACAGAAATTCTAATTGAGAATCAATAGGTTTTGTTGTTGTTGTTTTATTGAAAATAATAGTTTCTTTTTAGACTTTTAGAAAATAGACTTTTTAGTCAGGTTTTAGTCGGGTAGTTTGACTTGACTTGTTAACATTAGTTTTTCTCTGGCTGCTGTAACTGTGTTTGTTATGGCAAGAAAATGTGACAGATGATATCTAATCTTCTTGATGATAAAGATATAATCATCATATAGTGGTCTATTTCACTGATGTCATCCAGAATCGAATCTTTACCTGATCATTTTGTATTATTAATTATAGCAAGCTTGTAATTCTATATTGTCCACTAAACATTTTGAACTCCAGCAGACTTACACAGACATCAATAATCAGCATGTGAATCTCAACAATGGTGAAATTCTTAATGTCACAAAGCATTCTAGGAGCAATAGATGATGTTTGTATGATGCACCAGAATGCATTGCGGCATGAAGAATGTCTCCTTTATCAAGATTCACACGCTGATTCTTTAATGTCTGCGTGTATCTTTAAATCTTTTTGGTGCTCAATCCCTCAGATTAGAACACCACTGGACAATCACAGGATTATTACAATCAAACAAAGACCTAAACAAAGACTCTGAATATGATCAGTGAGTCAAACACTACATGATGGTCATATCTTTATCATCAAGTAGCCAACATCATCTGAACACAAACACAGTTACAGCAGCAAGAGAAAAACTAATGTTAAAAAGTCAAGAGTCAAATTGCACAATTTAAAGGGACACTTCACCCATTTGCATTAAGCTTTGCATTGTTAGAAATCCAGTCATACTATTGAATGGTCATGCAACATTTTTTCATTTTCCCCCGAGACGAGAGAAATCTGTATTTACCTCTTTACACTTCCTCCTACAATGACGCAAAAATCGTCATTTTGCGTCATTGTAGGAGGAAGTGTAAGAGGGGGGGATTTCTGTTAAGACTACAAGCACTAGATCCACCCTTTCAAACCCGCCCATAGGGGGTTGGACCTAATGCGCTAACAGACCTATCACAGATCAGTGCGAGTGCGTTTGATTTCAACGGCAGAAACCTGCAGAAAACAGGGACGAAGAAAGCTGAGTAGTAGGGGTTACCGTACTCTATTTCCCGGACATGTCCGGCCGTCGAGATCGACAAAAATGTCCGGGATTCAGCTTTTGCTTTCTGCGGTCGCCATCCATTGTTTACATGCTCACCTTTTGTTTCAATCTAACTGAATTCACCCCGATTGGTGAATCTGAATGTAATGTTTACATGAATGCTAAACAAGTGATCGGTTGATTTGCGTTTTAACATTGCTAAGAAAATACCCGCACCTCCGTGAGAGATAGCCCATGAGACCGGTGCATCTCACAGGCGCGCTCATCAGTAATCACAGTAATACAGGGAGCAGGACGAGGCTGAGGGGCGCGGGAGAAAGACGCGAGGCCGGTGGCGTGATCGGTTGAAAGACGCGAGGCCGGTGGCGTGATCGGTTGAAAGACGCGAGGCCGGTGGCGTGATCGGTTGATGTGTGTTTTACCATTGCTAAGAAAATACCTGCTCCTCCGTGCGAGATACGAGAACAGTGCCTCACAGGTGTCGGTCGTCAGTACTCGCGCCTTTCTCCCGCGCCCCTCAGCCTCGTCCTGCTCGCCACAGTAAACATGATGAATGGCGACTGTAGAACGCAAAAGCCGAATCCCGGACATTTTGGGCAAACTCTTCACGGAGACTCACTCGTAGCCTAGCCTTGCCTTGATGGTTTTGTTTTCAACTGCGCTCGCTGTCTTACCGGTAGGCGTGGCTTGGGAGTGGCCTTGTAGGGCAGCGAAGCAAGTGCATTCTGGGAGTTGTTGTCTTTCATCCACATAAGCCAAAAATACATTTTCTGGCTTTTCTCAGTCTAGAAAGCTCCAAATTCAAAAATAATTTCACATTTCTTCTACATAAATGACCCACTTTCAATACACATTCATGTCTCCACGGGTGAAATGACCCTTTAAGCAAATACTGATCGCCATAATGGTGACTTAAAATGAAACATTTTCAACCAAACAGTAACATTTAACCTCTGTTAAATATCAATAAGAATAGACATCTGATAGAAAAAAATCAATCTGATTAATAAGTGAAGCTGGTATAAGTGCATTTCATCTTTTTTTTTTTTGGTGTTTATTCCAATCAACAATAAAAACTAAAAACAATGAATGTAAAACAATGAAGGTTGTCTGTGTAAGACATTTCCGTTATTTGAAATAAAATAGTTCAATGTTAGGCTACTTGAAGTAATATGTTAACTAATAAATTATTTCAATTTATTAAGCGTCAAAAAAAACAAAAACATTAATTTGTAAGAAGGGGCCCAAAATTCTGTCTTCCCCCTTAAACCTCTTCATGCGCCCCTGAGGATATCAGTCGACCCGACTTCATTATGGCTGAACATAGAGTCTATTTACTCAATCACAGATCCCTCTTCCAAATGTGCTGACGACTGAAGGGTAGATCCTACAAACCATATTGTAAGAGCCATTTTAATGCAATCATATATTTGTCCATTGGGTGGCGCTCTGACAATGATATATTAGGAGCACATGGGGAAATTAGACAGCAGGTGTACTGGTAGTGGGGAAGCACACAGTTTTTGACCATGTCAAACCATGTACTACGTGGAATACCATGCTGACCGTGCTTATAAGATTGTAATGTGTTGGATTGAGTTTAATGGTGCTGAACCATGCTTCACTGATAGAGAGTGATGTTCAAGGACATATGGAATATGGACAATGTTTGTTGCGCTGAATTTATGCAAGGTATGGACTTGACATTAGTACGCTTTGAACTACAAAGAATGAGACACCACAAGAAGCTAATGGAAAAAACACTTATTAATTAGAAAACCATATAAAAAAAATAAATAAAAAAAACATTGTTTGCATCTTACATCTGTGTTCATGGAGTTTCTACGTGTTAATTTTTTGGTCATTCCTATTACCAATACCAGCTGTTACAATACTATAACTGGTAATACTGTGAAGGCTTGGCAATCTGTTAAAGGTAAATTGTTTAAAATCAGTTTATACTCCAACATGTTCTTTAATAACCCTGATTATATTTCCTCCAGGTGTCAGTGATGTACGCATTAGACCGTGTGCTTTCAGACAAACCATGTATGGTGAAATATTAATAAAAAATAAACAATAATAATTTAGTAAAACTTTATCCCTCATGTCTGGCCAAACCTGCAAGACTTTCGTTCATCTTCAAAACATAAATGAAGATATTTGTGATGAGAACTGAGATTTCTGTCCCTCTATTGACAGTCTACGCAACTACCACTTTCAAGATCCAGAACGATGGGAAACTTGAAGACATCATTAAAGGGGGGGTGAAATGCTCATTTTCACTCAATCTCCTGTTAATCTTGAGTACCTATAGAGTAGTATTGCATCCTTCATATCTCCAAAAAGTATTTAGTTTTATTATATTTATAAAAGAAAGATAGGCTGTACCGAGTCTTTCCGGAAAAAAACGAGCGGCTGAAGGCGTGCCGTGTGGGCGAAGCTAAAGCTGTGCTAACGCGCCGAGCTAACAACACAGAGACATTTGTTCAACAGTTTTACTCACCGCCCGGTTCCAACGCACGGCCGCGAAACTTTATCATTGTGACTGCTCGATCCTTAAGCATTAGACGATCTGCAAATCCGTCGATCTGGGCTTTGTTTATAAAACAATCATCGTCGAAATGCAGGGAACAAACAGTCTTGCACAACCTCCGTTGATGATGCTCTGAAAAAACAAACTCCATCCACTGGTCCCTTAGCGCTGGGTTCTTTGGGAATCTGTGCAGGGTTGTCTTGCCCTGGCAACCAAAAACCCACTTCTTTGGTGACATTGACTTCCCTAAAGCCGAGCATAGCGCTTTGATGGGCGTACTGCTTTCGCTTTCTTCTCTCTCTGGTCTATGGATGCGCGCGCGCCCGCGTCCTCCCGGAGAAGTGCCCTTAGGACCCGTATAAGGTAATTCCGCTACATCTGACGTCACACATGCCCATACTCGAAAAAAACGTTCCGAAACTTGTGACAAACCTAAAGGAGCATTTTTGGAACAGAAATACTCCTTCAAACGTACAATTTAATTTTTGAAACTTTGTCCATGTTTAGCATGGGAATCCAACTCTTTAACAGTGTAAAAAACTCAGTATGCATGAAATAGCATTTCACCCCCCCTTTAAAGTAAATCCATATGACTCCAGTGCTTTAACTTCAGTTTTATGAAGCGACACGAGTGCTATGTGTGATGAAGATGACAGTGTCAAATATTCATGATTACTGAACTAGTTTGGTTCTTCTTTTGTTTTACTGTAAAGCTGCTTTGAAGGCACTTGTACTGTATAAAATGCTATAAATAAAACCATATTGAAGCACTCAAATACATGTGGGTGAGAAACTTAGTGTGGTTAAGTTATACTTGTGTCTGTCAGTGTTTTATCTCCATGGCAACCACAGTTTAGACGCGCGTCACCGCCAGCTCTGCTGCTCATCAGTGAAACCACTTCCTGTTGGCGTTTCAGAGAGCGATTTCTCAACGCGACAGCTGCATGTGGCTTTAGATACATCGAAGTGTCCGGCGCGTGGGACTGTTGTTCCATTTCCTGTTGCTGACGCAGGTCAAAGGTCGTTTAATTGTCCATAAATGAACATTTGGCTCCAGTCAGAAGCAGTGAAGTGAGAAACGGTTCCAGTAGAGCTCACTGACAGCGCAGCTGAAGAAGAGAAGCGTGTGTGTTGGTGTATTGAAATCTCTGTGGCTTTGAGTGTGTGGGTTTATTGTCATTTCTGACCTGTTTGGTACGAGACGAGAAGAAGTGTCTGCAGAAACCGCAGTGAACATTTCACACAGTCATCATCATGACAAACACTCAAGACAAACAATCACTGGCTCATATGACAACAGAGTCTGTTATACAAAACATATTCATGTTCATTATGCAAATGATGCCAGCGAATCTTAAAAATGGCGATCAACCCCCACTAGTCTTGATCTTTAACAAGTATAAATCATGACTGTATTGTTCTCCACTTGTAGGCGGCTGTGAGATCCTACGCCACCTTCATGGAAACAGCAATAAATACACAGAAACAGTGCTAGAAAGGAGTGTATAGTGAAGGAGCTATACAAATATTCACTAGACATCAGTCAAGTAGCACACGTCTATTTGATGTGATGTTTACATCTGGAAGACGTATTTTTAAGAGTGTTTGCTCATCTGCAATACGTCTATAGGATGTTTCCTGTCAGATGTCAAATAGACTTTTAGAAGATGTCAGTTTAACATACATTCTAAACCTCTATTTGACATCTGACAGGAAACGTCCTATAGACGTATTGCAGATGAGCAAACACTCTTAAAAATACGTCTTCCAGATGTAAACATCACATCAAATAGACGTGTGCTATAATCAGCATCAGGAGCATGAGGATATTATTTGTAGACAAAAGACGCTGTAGTTTTAATTCTGTAACCCAGTTGACATTTCAGTCAGTGTTTATTTACAAGATAGCACAGGTCTGTAAGACGTCTGATCTGTTAAGCATTTGCTGTGTAAAAACATCTGATAAACGTCTTAGAAAAAGCAAAATCATTAAAGGGATACTCCACTTTTTTTTGGAAATAGGCTCATTTTACAACTAGAGTTAAACTGTTGAGTTTTACCATTTTCGAATCCATTCAGCCGAGTTTCTGATATTTAGAAGAATATCAGTAACCAGACAGTTTCTGGTCTCATTGACTTCCATAGTATATATTTTTTTCCTACTATGAAAGTCAATGAGACCAGAAACTGTCTGGTTACTGATATTCTTCTAAATATCAGAAACTCGGCTGAATGGATTCGAAAACGGTAAAACTCAACAGTTTAACTCTAGTTGTAAAATGAGCCTATTTCCAAAAAAAGTGGAGTATCCCTTTAACATCTTAAAGACATCTTCTAAACGTCTATAGACATACTTCTGCAATACGCCTATGTGACATAGGCATATTGCAGAAGAGCAAACGCTCTAAAAAACACATCTTGCAGATCAACGTTGATACCGCAACATTGTTTAAATGTCTTGAAACAATCTTATCTTGATACATCTCGGTGTTGATAATTATTTTGTTAAACCTTTCACATAACATTGAAAATCAATTTACCAAAATATCACAACACAACACAACACATAAAACTATAATTGTGTAGCATTAAATGTTTTTTCAATGTTGTGTTATGATATTTTGAGACGCTTTTGCATTCATTTAGCATAATGTTATTTCACATAGGTTTTTTTTTTTTTTTTTTTTTTTTTACCTTTTACATCTCTCTATCATTAACGTTGTTTTAACTTTTTTCAATGTGTTTGCTAACCTTTTTTTTACGACCATTTAGCATTAAATTGTTTCAACGTTTTTTAAATTTTGAAAAACTAACTGATGAGGATCGGTCACGTGACTGCGTAGAAATGATTAAATACTACGAATAAAAGTTTTCATTTAGGGGTAGTTTTTGGGTTATATTTATTATTTACATGTCACAGTTTGTAGTAGCCTATGTCCTCATTTCGATATATAAATATACACACATCCGTGACTGCGCGCGCGCACTGGCTCACACTGAGGGTGTTTGTGGGCTAGTGCACACTGCCGTGTTATTAAGAGTTCGTCTTAAATGACGGAAATTTAGACTTTTAATGAAGTTCACCATGACGTTATAAATCGGAGTTTCATTTTAAGACTGTCTGTGAAACTTTGGAGGAGATTGACAGAGTTCATCTGTGCTCGTTTGTTTCTAACGGTAAAACATTTAACATTTATATTTCATTTATGAATGTGGAAACAGCTGTGTATAGATCAAATCATCTGCCGAATGAATACATGTAAATGTATATTCATGTTTTTCAATGTTCTTCTCAATATACCTGATCTGGTTTTGTATAACGGACAATTAGCTCGGACTTGGTGAAAAAAACTTTGAATGTCTCATAGAAAACCGCAGCTCTCAACGACATTTTAAAGAGAAGACATTCTTCAAATATAAGGCATATTAAACATCCGAAGATGTGTTTACATAACGGATTTTCGCTTTATAACGCGATTCAGATTCAACATGACAAAATATGCCACACAACACTTTTATCTCATCTCGTAGCCACTGATTGTGATGATGATATTATCTTTATTTTTACCAACACAATAGTTTGGTCGGAATGTCGGTAAGTTACAGTATGTCTGAAGTATGTCTGACAGTATAAGCAGGAAGAGTGTGAGTAAAAGAGGAAGATGACAATCATCATGAGCTTTGCAGAAATAATCAGATAAATACTGAACTTTAACAAACGTGTGAAAAAGTGAAGCAGTTCCTCTGTGTTTTAAGTGAAAAACTAGGGACTGATGATGATGAAGGAGTTTCGATGTAATACTGGACTCGAGCTGATTTCAGAATCTCATCCTATGCTATGTCTGAAGCTATACGAAGTCGAACTTATGACTTAAAGTCATAATTAAGGCATTAAAAAGTCGAATTTATGACGCAAAGTCATAATTTTGACATAAAAAGACGTAAATATGACATAAAAAGTTAAAAGTGTGACATGCCGAGTCAAATTTCTCTCTTAAAAAGTTGAAATGATGACATACTAACTTTAGACTTATAAGACATCATTTGGACTTTCCATCTCATAATCATGACTTCTTCATAGATTTTATGCTCTATTAATGTGTATGACGTAATGATGTCATCCGGTGTGCTGTGATGATGGCTCCGCCCCAGAGGAGGCGTTCCTTCGGCCCCGTCTCACCCAAACGCATCTACAGGAGCCTGTCCGTCAAGCTGAGGGGCGGAGCTTCCCACGGTGAGGCGGAGCATTCTGATTGGAGGAAGCGGCTGAGCAAAGGACCAGCTGATGTAACAACTGCACACACACACATATGTAGAGTATAATATAGATGTCATGATGTTTACGTGTGTGTGTGTATGTGTGTGTGTGTGTATAGTACGCGTGTCTGTGGGATGCTCTGGAGAGTGAAGACACCCTGGCCGTGCAGCACCTGTTGTCCAGAGAGACGGACGAGCGAGTGAACGCCGTCACTGAGTTCGGCCTGGTGCCGCTGGACGTGGCCGCTCTTACCCACAATGCCTCACTGCTGAAGGTGCTGGTTAAGGCCGGAGCAAAACACAACCCCAACTGTGAGTGACTCATTAGCTGTGTCTGAAACCGCTCCCTATCCACTGTATAGTGCACTATATCAGGTGTCGGCCATTTTGTAGTGGTGTCCGAATTCTGAGTGAACAACTTCATTCCCTACATTCGTTCACTTCTTTTACCTCTCTGAATTCGAGTGTACACTTGCTGAAGCACTATTTCCCACAATCCAATGCGGAGAGGGCTGAGCGTGAAAGTGCGGGAGCGAACATTTATTTCATGCTAGTTTTATTTTATTTTATTTTTTTACATTTTTATTATTCATTACTTGAATAAAACATATTAACATATTGAGACAATATTATATAGATTCATTTTAAATTAAATTATGTTAATAATGTAAATTTATATAGGTATATTATTTTTTATTAAAATATATTTATTTTATTTATTCACAATTTAATGTGTTTTACGAACAGCCAGGTGTTTTAATCATTTGTGGCATCGTTGTTAAACTGCAAGAGATGATAATTTGGTGGATGATTTAAAAGTCATAATTTACTGTATAATGATTTGGCTTAATAAAATAAAAATGTACAATGAATAATTAGGTTTTATGAATTTGTTTGATTTACAGCGTTTTTATTGATTCATGTGTATTAAATAATAACCACATATACAGAATCCCCAAAAATCTGAATTAGGGAGAATTTGGCAAAAATAAAAGGGAATTTGGGGGAATTTTCATACAACCTTATTATTGTTAGAAAAAAAAAAAGATAAGTAATGAGTCATTTAATAGATTATATTTAATAATAATAAATTCTTAAGTTTAGTAGATCAAAGAACCCCATTACTGTTAAAATTGTTATAATATTTATGTTATATAATGTTTTTAAAATATAAAATTTAAACCATTAAAAGTAAATCAAGACAAATTAAAAGGACAACAGAATTTGTAAAAATAAAAATTTCCAACATAATTTAGTTAAAAATGAAGCAGATTTGACACTTCAGTGTGTTGAAGAAGTACAAACGCCTCTCTTTGTGTCGCCGCAGTGAGCTCGTCCTCTGATTGGTCACTGAAGCTGGATGAGCTGGTGTCATTGGCCGAGCAGAAGCTGGAGGAGTGGAGGGCGGAGCTTCAGCTCAGAGAGAAGGCGGAGCTTCAGTCACACGCAGACGCGCAGAAGAGCGTCGATATCTGGACGCAACGCTGTGAACTTTACCATCGCATGAGGGAGAGATTCCACTCGACAGGTATGAACACACACACACACACACACACACACACACACACACACACACACACACACACACACACACACACACACACACACACACACTCAGATGTCATGTGACTCCTGTGTGTCCCTCAGCTCCTCCTGGTCCTCCCGCTAGCGCCGCTCTGCTGGTGACGGGCGACAGCTGTGTGTGTGTGCGTGTCAGAGAGCCCTGCGGTCACACACACGGCCTCATCACCAGATACAGAGGTGAGATGCTACATCATTATCATCACACTGTTCCCTGATGAAGTCATCACTGACCCATCCATCTGTGTGTGTGTGTGTGTGTGTGTGTGTGTGTGTGTGTGTGTGTGTGTGTGTGTGTGTGTGTAGTTGAATGGAGCACTTCAGCTGGTTTCTATCCTCTGTGTGGAACTGGATTCATCACTGACAACAGAAACTCAGAGTTCAGCATCACCGGACTGCAGACTGTAAGACACACACTCTCACACTCATGGCTATATATATGATACACACAGACTCTGACTGGTGTGTGTGTGTGTGTGTGTGTAGGGTGTGCAGTATTACGTGCGGGTCAGTGCATATAACATCAGAGGCTGGGGTGAGTGTGTGAGCAGCAGCCCGACGAGTGTCGCCCCCTCCAGTGAGTACTGACAACTGCAGACTCGTCACACATTACAGTTACTATTAGTTATTATAGGTAACTAAACTAATATTACCATACAGAACCAGTTGCTTAATTAATTAAACATTAACTGAAGGACAATAAAAAATAAAAACTGGTTTGCCAAGAAAACGTTTCTCATTTTCATTTAGTTTAACTTGATCTTCTAAAATAACTAAAATAAAAAATTTATACAAACAATATAGACATATATAATTTTTTTTTTAAATTGCAGTTTTTGTTCTATGCAATCCAGAAAAGAATTAAAAGAAAATTTAGAATGCAACAATTTCTTATAGTTTTCAACAAAAAAAGAAAACACTAAAATATGAATTATAATAAAAATAAAATAAAAAAAGACAAAAATTGTAACAATTTTTTATTACTAAAATGAAAAATTATATAATAAATATGAATAAAACTAATAGTATCTAAGTGATATAAGCATAGCACTGACCACTGTCAATTTACTTATATAATAAATTATAATTAATATTAAAGTAATAAATGTTTACATTTTATGAATTCAATTGATTCAATGTGCTTTTTTATTTGATTTGATTTGATGAAAAATGTAATACACCATTAAAATGAAAATACTGAATTTGGGGGGGTAAAATAGGTGTGTTTAAAAATAAAACATTTTCTTAAAAAAATTAGAATTGTTAACATTTTATTGTATTAATAAATAGCTAAGTTTTACTAATTTAATTGATTAGACATTTTAATAATTTTTTTTTTACAGGTTTGTGTCCTTTGATTTATAAATTTCAATAGACATCTTATGGTCAAGTGTGCATAATTATGAATAAACATTTTTAAAAAGCATAATAATTATTATATTTTTTATTAATATTAATTAATAATAATTATTATCATTGTTAATATTTGAATAATACACAATTACACCATTTCTAAAGTGATAAAGTGAAATGTGCTACTTCTCTAAAGCTTGGGCTCACTATAATTTTATTTAGAAAGAAATCAATACTTTGATTCAGTAAGGATGCATTAAATTGATCAAAAGTGACAGTAACGACATTTATAATGTGACAAATGTTTTCTATTTCAAATAAATGCTGTTCTTTCATCGTGTTCACCGAAGAATCCTGAAAAATAAAATGTATCATAGTTTCTTGAGCATCAAATCCTCATATTAGAGTGATTTCTGAAGGATCATGTGACACTGAAGACTGGAGTAATGATGCTGAAAATTTAACTTTGATCACAGGAATAAATTAAACTTTACTATATATTCACATAGAAAACAGATATTTTACTTAGGAATAATATTTCCCAGTATTTTAGATGAATGAATGTGGTTTAGTGAGTGTGTGACGGTGGAGTGTCGCCCCCTGCAGGCTGGAGCGAGTGTATCGGTGTGACGGTGAGACGCAGGGATCAGGCCTCAGCCGTCCGGAGGATCTCACAGCAGATCACAGATCCTGAGCTCCTCACAGGTACACACACACACACACTACATGAAGAAACACACACCTCACTGGATACACACTGATCAACACCTGTGTGTGTGTGTGTCTCAGAGAGCAGCAGCTCTGTGAGGAAAGTGTCTGTGTCTCGCGGCCTGAAGCAGCTCTTTCACTCCAGCAGGTTCGTCCGCCTGTTACAGAGGTGAGAAACACATCTACACAAAGCAGAAACCATATAAAACACACTACATATGACGTACACAAACTGAAATACAGACCTACATCCCGTCAAATGCGGATTTGTGTGCGTTTCCTCACTGTAAAGTCACTTTATATCAGCCGTTCTCCACCAGGGGGCGTCAAAACATTTCAAATAAGATTAAACATTCGCTATAAATTTATATATTTCATATTTTATTATTAATTAGTTTTTGTGTCTTTGAAGAATTAGGATTCTCACAGTTTCGGAAAACCGTGATAAATGAGAAAGCCTTGTTTTAAAAGTGTGATTTCTAGACCTGAAAAAGTCATGGAAATTCATCAAATCTGTAAAACATGGGCATTTTTATAATGAATACATCATTTATAATGAGTTTAAAAAAGTTTCAAAACATTTGAATAGTATTTTGAATTAGTTTTTGTATTAATGTTTTCTGTTTGCATTTTAATAGAAAACACACAACAAATTACTCAAACTTATTATTTTATTAGTTTTTTGTTAATGTCTATATGTCTTATACATTTTTATTTTAAACTGAATAAAATAATTTAATTGTAAATGTTAGGGTTTTTTTATTATTATTTTTTTTTAGTACTTCCAATTTGAACTAAATGTAATTAAAAAATGTGACAAAAAATCTTTTTATATATATATTTTCCTCACATAAGATGTGTCCATAGGTTTTTGAGAAGATATTAGAATTTTGAATACAAAACACCGTCTTCAACTAAAAATATTCAACTTTTGATGTGTTTTGGTCGTTCATTTACACGACAACAGCGTTTTGGGGGCCTGAAACACAAACTTGTGTAAACTGGTTTCAGAGTGCAAGTTTATGAACACAATACTGTTATTGTCTCTGTGTAAACGCATGTGTATCTATAGGCACATAGTGTTTCTTTAGTCACAAACTTCTGTGTGTGAACAAGATCACTTTGACAGCGTTGTCATCTGTACACGAAAAATGCAAAGGAAAAACAAAAGAGTTAGAGTTGCTTCTCAAGCTTTTTGACGTCTAAACTTAAAGTTCTGTCAGTGTGTTACTGTCATGTCTCTGTGTGTGTGTGTATGTGTGTGTGTGTAGAGGTTTGTACCTGGCGTGTGTCTTCTATCAGAAGGACTGTGTCCTGGTGTCCTGTGACGATCGGCTCCCTCTAGTGGAGGTTCAGTGTTGCTCCGCCTCCGTCACACAGGACTTCCTGTGGTTCACTAAGGTCAGCATCACTCGTGTGTGTGTGTGTGTGTTTCTCCTGTGGTTCACTAAGGTCAGCATCACTCGTGTGTGCGTGTGTGTGCGTGTGTGTGCGTGTGTGTGCGTGTGTGTGTGTGTGTGTGTGTGTGTGTGTGTGTGTTTCTCCTGTAGTTCACTAAGGTCAGCATCACTCGTGTGTGTGTTTCTCCTGTGTGTCTCCTGCGTCTGACTCTCTCTCTCTCTGTGTGTGTGTGTGTGTGTCAGCTGTCGTGCGCGTGGACGCAGGTGTCGTTCCTGCAGCAGGTGCTGTCGTCTTCATCGCTCTCCTCGTCTTCATCGCTGCTGCAGAACAGACTGAGTTTCCTGAGGGCCGTCGCTCAGCTGCAGGTGCCGCTCAACACACTCCTCCATCATTAACGCACTCATGCAGTTTTGCTTTTACTGTTTTTAAGTCTATAAAGTTTTATTAATTTTATTTCAGTTTTAGTTGTTTATTTTTGCTTTTACTGTTTTTTTAATGAGTCTATAAAGTTTAAATATTTTTTATTCCAGTTTTAGTTATTTGTTTCGCTTTTTATAGTTTTTGTTTTGTTTTGCTTTTACTGTTTTTTAAATAAGTATAAAGTTTTATTAATTTTTATTTCAGTTTTAGTTGTTTTGTTTTGCTTGTTATAGTTTTTGTAAACAAATCTATAAAGTTTCATAAATGTTTTGTTTTAGTTGTTTTGTTTTGCTTTTTACTGTTTTTTTAAAAAAGTCTATAAAGTTAAAAAAAATTATTTCAGTTTTAGTTGTTTTGTTTTGCTTGTTATAGTTTTTTAACAAGTCTTTACAGTTTTATAAATTTTTTTTTTAGTTGTTTTGTTTTGCTGTTTTATAGTTTTTGTAAACAAGTCTATAAAGTTGAATATGTTTTTTGTTTTAGTTATTTTGTTTTGCCTTTTTACGTTTTTTTTAAATAAGTCTATAAGGTTTTATTTTATTTTTTTTCAGTCTGTTTTGCTTTTTTACTGTTTTTTAAATAAGTCTATAAAATTGTATAGTTTTCAACAAGTCTATAAAGGTTCATTAATTTTAAATGTAGTTTAGTTGTTTTGTTTTGCTTTGTTATAGTTTTTTAAACACGTCTTTAAAGTTCTATAATTGTAAATTATATAATGCAGCTCATTTGTCTCGTGTGGGTCTCGTGTCAGGCGTCAGTGGGGTGTGTGGATCTGGGGCAGGTGTACTTCGAGCCGCTGAAGGACAGGCAGGGTAACGTGCTGCTGGTGACCCTGAGAGAGGTCACGACCCCGCTGACCCCGTCTGACCCCCCGCTGCACTGGGTTCCTGTCAGCACACTGGAGAAACACCAGATCCAGACACCAATGCTCCCCGAACCCACCGCTGTCGAGCTGCTGACCGAGAGACTCAAGGTCAGAACACACACACACACACACACACACACATAAAACCACACAGCCCATCTGTCCAGTGTTAAGGTGAAATGTCTCCCTCTGCTGTCAGACGTCTGTCACAGCGAGGGACGGATTAATGTTAAAGAGACAGTTCACCTGAGTCATTCATCATGACTTTCTTTCTTTGAAACACAAAAGAAGACATTTTGAAGAAGGTTGGAAACCAAATCAGGGAACTACACTGCGACCAAAATGGTCGCATATGCGACCTTTTGAAATGCCATTGCGACCAAAATTTTTAATGGGTCGCAAATGTATCACTGATTATTTTTGTACCTATATTTTAGGCAATATGCTATGATTTACTATGAGCATTTATTAAAACAGAAATGTGTATTTTAAGAATACGTTTTATAACGTGCTCTGAGCATTCAACACATCAAGTTGGCTTCAGCCCCGCGACCGTTACTTAGATTAAAACGTACCATTGTATCTGCGCGACTCGCGAGCTCTCTCTCTCTCACACAAACACGGACGCGCGTACACAGAGAGAGAAGATAATTGTAAAATGAAAATTGACGGGCTATAATTTAAATTTTGTTCTTGCTTGTTTTTTTTTTTTCTGTCAAAATGTCAGAAAGCATATTGTATTATCCATCCGTGTTTTTAAAATTCGTTAAATGACGGACGTTTTACAACACAGCCCTCGTTATATGTCGGATTCGTCAAACTTAGCCTAGGCTACTTGATATTATGTTTAGAATAAGTGATTCGTTATGCTATTATTGGACTCCTGTCTATTCATTGTCAACTGTTTTCTATAAATATGTTTGTATTGGCTAACATTTATGCAGCTAATGCCTGTCTGTTTAAAATGTGCAATGTTCAAACGCAAAGACAGCACGTCACAAATAGAAGCTCTTTTCCCTGTGATATTTAGTATCATATTTGGTTATTGGAATAATAAATTAAGTAGCCTATCTTTATTGTACACCTGTTTTTTTGTTTGTTTTTGTTTTTGTTTTTTTTTTACTGTTTTCTAGGGGTTTCTTAATTTTAGACAAGTTGACCAGCACACATTATATGCAATGCAATATAATGCATGTGTGTCCTATGTGTGACATATTTTGCACACAGGTAAAGGTGCCCAACATAAGTCATTTCTAAAGTAAAAAAAAAAAAAAAATTTTTGGAAAATATCTCTTTATTTAATTATCAGTAAATTTGTTTTCTATACAGAGATATCGATATCGGCCATAACAGCAATATTGTCTAGGTACTGTCTAGGTTATTATCGGTATCGGCCACAATTTTCACATCGGTGCATCACTACTTAAGAGTTCAGGAGTCTGCCCATGTGTGCCAACCATAGCATGTTGAAATCCATTTGGCACTTTATTGTGTACTGTATTTTCTATTGCAGTAAATCTATCCCAACCAATGTTAAAGAAAACAAAAACAAGAAGGCATGTGGTTTAAAAGATGGCAAGTAAAATAAAAAGCACATCTGTATGTAATACAGTTTCATTATTGTTTATTATTATCCAGAGCGGCTTACTATAAACAATTTGTGCGACCAAATCATGTTTTGCGCCAGTAACTGAAAAAGTTAGTAGCGCAAGTGCCACCAGTGGAAAAGGTTAGTGTAGTTCCCTGCAAATGACTTTGGACCCCATTGACTTTCATTATATTGACAGAAAACCCCACTGAGATATTTTTCTCAAAATGTCTTTTTTACATGAATAACTTATGATTAGAATGGCTGAACTGTCTCTTTAATGGAGCTTTCTAGTTTTATTTGTATTTAATTTTTTTTGTATTTTAGGGCTGCCAAAGTTAATGCATTTACTGATATAATTTATAAATGTTTAACATCTACTGGAATTATAATATTCTGTTATTTTTATTCTAGGTTTTTTTTTTTTTTTTGTAGTTTAACACAGGTGGATTGTAAAGATTTCCATTTTTAATATACCATGGCATGTATAAAACACTAAATCCAAAGGCAATATGTCACCATTTTGTGTTTATATTTTAGATAGTTTTGGAGTCATGAAAGTGTAATTTAGTGTAATTTCACTGTTTTTCATTGAACAAAGATGCTTTAGTGTCATTTTAGTCTTTGTTCATGTTGAGTTTTATTCCTTTTCATTAGTTTTATCATCAGTAACTGTGTTCACAACCCATTTGACTTCTGTAAAGGGGATATTTAAAGAGAGAATAAATGTGGGCGGGACTTGATGTAATCATGATGATCTGATTGGCTGGCGGAAGTGTCTGTATAGGAAGGTGGTTGATAAATAAGTGTGTGTGTGTGTGTGTGTGTGCAGGAGACGCTGGCGTATCACCGCAGGAGTCAGCACAGAGCTCAGTCTGGTCTGTATGTGTGTGTCCTGAAGCTCTGCAGCTCCGTCAAGCAGTTGCGCGTTCTGGTCTCACACAGATTACCCAGCATGCCCTTCTGCTGCCGAGTCAGGAACCGGCCGCACGTCACACGGTAACACTGGAGCACTGATTCAGCCACACACACTCAATGATGCTGTCAGCGAAAGTAACCTGTGTGTGTGTGTGTGTGTGTGTGTGTGTGTGTGTGTGTGTGTGTGTGTGCAGGGAGGAGTGGGCGTGGCTACAGAGGCATGCAGTGGGCGGGGCCTGTGGGAGTGATGACGCTGTGATTGACAGCTCAGGTGTTGAGGACTTTGTGAAGGAACTGAGATCTGCAGTGATTCAACTGCTCACCAAACTCAACGTCCCACTGGAGCGGGTAACACAACACCAGCAGATCCGGTTTATTGAGCTACCTGGCAACTGTAGCAGTGAACAATGCATTTGTTACAGTTATTATTCATATTTGTTAATGGTAGTTAACACAAATACAATGTTATTCATTGTTTATTCAGATTCATGTTTATGTTTGGATTTCAATAATGTATTAGTACATGTTGAAACTAACATTGAGATTAACAAATGCTTTAGTTCATGCTAATATTATATGAACTAATATTAATAACTGGAAATTTATTGTAAAGTGTTACCAGTTACTTCAAAGAACTCAAATGAATCAGTGAATTGGTTCACTTCACAAATTTCTAATTATGAAAGCACACATGAACACACACATGAACACACACACACACACATGAAGACACACACACATAAATACACACAAGTTCATTTTAAGTTCATGCTAACTAGTTAAATAATATTAATAACTGGAACTTTATTGTAAAGTGTTACTAGTTACTTCAAAGAAACCAATTCACTGATTCGTTTGAGTCACTTCACATGTTCTGTTTTGAACTAAATGTTTAGTTTAATACTGTGTTTTTTCCTATGTGTTTATCATTAATTATATACGTGTCAAGCGTCACACATCATGACACCATCCTCACGGATTGACTCACGTGCACATGCTCTGTGAACCGGTTCAGATGAATCATTAATCTGTTCAAAAGAATGATTCGTTCACAGTGTTCATGTTCTGACTGAACTGATCTTCAGCGAATCTTTGAGATCAGTGTGAGATGTTTCAGTTATTGAATCATTTCTGTCATTACGAAAGTAAAACTGGTGATGTTTTGGAAAGACGTTCATAAACAAACCACAGCAAAAACTCCAGTGTTAAGGTAACTCTCCTGGGAGTTTATTTGACTCCACTCTCAAGAGTGTTAAAGGAGCCGTATGTAAGATTGTGGCCAAAACTGGTACTGCAATCACTTTCAGATTACTGTAGAGCGGTGTATCCCCTCCCCCCTGACTCGAGGTTGCCAGTTAGGCTGCAGGATTCGATGACCCACCTCCTCAATATGCACTAACGTAACTGCATAACTTGCAGTTAGACTGTCATGAATATTTGAAATGTCCATTTACATCAAGTACAAGTTAGCCAAGCATAGATGAATCTTACCTGTCCAGGAGAAAATTAGCAACGTTGGCGTCTGTCTTCAAATTCTTCTCCGTTTTCAGCCGTCTCCATCTTTCAAAGGCATCTCCTATACAAATCCTTGTTTTATTTCGGACTTTGTCTCGACGTATTTCGGATTCATAACGAGGTCTTTTAGGTTTTGTAACGTTACACATTTTTTATCCGACACGTTTGTAGCTGCAGCTGTGGTAACTAGAGCAGAGCTGGCAACTCGGATGCCGAAACACTACTGACTTCGTGATTGGTAGATAGGTGGAGGGAGGCGCGTCAGGCCAAAACACAAGATGACAACATCAACATCAGTTGAGGGCTGCAAGTCCACTTTTTAAATGACAATATCCTGGCCGTACTACTGTTGTCAGTGATATAAGTATTTGAAATGAACATGATTTCTTAATGTCTAGTGACATATCAGGGCCATTTTATGATTAATTGAAATACATTTCTTACATACAGCTCCTTTAAAATGCTAAAATATGAGTGTTAAATTAACACTGAAGAGGGTTAAAACTAATGATCTAATTAAGTGATTAATTGAGTGATGATTGACCATTATTGAAGACACCTGATGTTAACAAGCAGAAAATCACATTTAATTAAGGAAATCAGTGTCTGTTTTAGTTGGGCTCTTGACCCTTACAATTTTAACTTTAGATTTAGTTTGGCTGTTGTATCTGAGTTATAATATCCAGATGAACAAAGAGAAAAGGTGATCTGATGGTGTTGGTTGTGTTTTGACATAATCATCATTTGACCTGAATCACTGAACTCATTGAGAGCCTAATCACTGATTTAGATTGTAATGTTTGTTTATTGTTGATGTGTGTGTGTGTGTGTGTGTGTGTGTGTGTGTGCAGGCGTGTGATTACCGCGTGTACACACAGGAGCTGCTGCAGGCGGGTGATCACGTGTCTCTGCTGCTGCTGCTGCCGCCCGGCGAGGACTTGAGCCGGTGGACCCTAGAGGCCGAGGTGGAGCCGCACGGACTCACGCTCCCACTGCACATCTTTGAGCTCGGTCAGGAACTCACACTTTAGTGCCTTTACAGAAAGAAGAATTAAAACTATTTAGGTTAAATATAATCATAATACTGTTTCATTGTACATAATAATAATAATAATATGTAAAAATATACCAAATTAAAAATATACATATTTTATATAGCGCCTTTAAAAGTGGCCTCTTAAAGCACTTTACAACCTTAACAATACAAACAAATACTAACTAATGAAAATACATAAACATGCAATAAATACACTTACATTAAAACACTGAACAATTTAAAACGCTTCATGAAAACAAAAAACAATCATCTAAATGCCCACCCTAAAAAATGAAATAAGGCATTAATGTATTTGTTTAGGGTAGCTTTTACTGTACATGATTGTTTGTAATTGCCATATTATTATTAATCGAACATTTGATAGTATGTTTTTATTTGGGATTTTATTTTCATCTGTTTTTTCTTTCATTAATGCATTGCTTGTAAAATTGTATGTTTTGTCTTGTTTCTATTCTTGTGAAGCACTATTTGAGATGCTACTTTTAAAGGCGCTATAGAAAATAGTTTATTATTATTATTATTAAATATTATATTTTACTTCCAAAACCCATAAATTTGCCATTAGATTTTAAATAATTTGACATAAAAGACATTTTTCAGTGTATATTGTAAGGTAATAGTGTGTGTGTGTGTGTGTGTGTGTGTGTGTGTGTGTGCTGCAGTGCACCTGTGGGCGTACGAGCATGATCTACTGTCTCAGTTCTGTGAGCTGTGGGTTCGACTGGAGCTGGAGGTCCGTCTCTCCCAGCAGGCTTTGAGGGAAGCGCTGGACAGCAGTGAAGTGACGGAGGCCACGGAGAGACTGACTCACGTCACGCAGCTCGCACAGGTGTGTGTGTTTTCCTGCTCTCACACTCACTCACTCACTCACACCCTCACAGACGTGTCACTCACAAGTGTGTGTGTGTGTGTGTGTGTATAGGGTTTGTCTGCGCTGTGGAGAGAGCGCCGCTGGCTGATGGATGTTATTCACACACTTCGCTCCAAGAGCTCTGAGGGGGCGGTGCCTCTGGGACGGGTCATGACCTCGCGACCACCAATCAGATCAGCCGCTGCGGAGGAGGACACGCCTCCTACACACACACTCGGCACAGGTGAGAACAGTGACGACAGAGGATATTCTGCTCCTGCAATGAAAACACCTGTCAGTGATTCATAAGCAGCAGAACGAGTTATGAGTTAATAACTGAATGAGTTATAGAACATTTCTAGATCCCAACATGATAATTGGAGAATTATTGTATAATTAAGTGATGATTGAGCATTAGTGATGAACATCTATTTAGATTTTTTTTGTCTTTCTGTTGCAAAATGGTCAAAAGAAACGTTCAGTCTTCAAGCTTTTCAATTACTGAATTACACAGACAGAAGCTGATCATCATAATAAAGGTTAAAGGTTAAGACATGAAAGTTTAAACACTTAAATACTAATAAAGAACGATACGTTTGCATTATTTCCAGCAGAGGGCGAAGCTCCGTCCTGCTCTCATCAACCTGAAGGGTCAGAGGTCACACACGGGGTCACCGCCTCACCCTGTTCCCATGGCAACGACCCTGAGGTCTCCGTGACCCCTGCGGCTGAAGGTCACGACCTGTCGTCGGAGATTATGGACCTGTTCGAGTGCCTGGATCTGCTGGGAGGGAGTCTGTCAGACCTGGACCTGCAGGATACAGAACCGGCCCTGTTAGACGAGGATGACACCGCTCCGCTCACGGGACGTCCCGTCAGGAGCCTGGTGGAGTGGGTCAAAGGTCACACTCACTGATGGAGGAGGCCATCAGCAATCACAGTCAATCCCAGATCCGGCCCACGTCTGGATTATATCCATATCTGTATATAGCTGACAGAATAAATAATATATATTTAATAATGTTATCATGGAAGAATATTATTAATATATATCAGCAGCAGACTGAAAATCAACCAAATCATCTGTAACAGAATCATTTAATGTGCAGGAAAGCATTCATTACAGAACCTCTGCACTTTCTATGTACTGTATATTTATATTGATATAGATGTAGGTCTGTTTGTGTCTCATGATGACTGTTTTGGAAAATTAATAAATATAAATCATGTTCTCTGTGAACAGATCTTGTTTAAAAAAACAAAAAAACAAAAACGAGTGCTGCTTTGTTTTCCATTAAGTTGTTTTATTTAATATCAGAACAAGTTAGAAACTAAATGCGCTTTAATGATTACTGTACAAACTTACAAAAATAAACAATAAACTACAAAAAAAAAGCAAACACAAACTATACAGTATATTCTAAACAATACTGGGTTGTTTTAACCCAACTTTGGGTCAAATATGGACAAACCCTGCTGTTGGGTTACATTTTTAAATCAAAATTTTGACCCAAAAATATTGAAATATTTGACCCAAAATTGGGTTAAACGACCAAGCATTTTTTAGTGTATATAATAAATGCATAACAGCAGAGATGATACATAAAAAGCTCAAATGTGATGATTGTGAAGTTAGGAAAGATGACTGAGATTGTGTTTATATATGAGCCAGATGATCCAGATCGCATGACGGCCGCGCGCTTTGGACGGTTTGAGGTACAGTATTGTCGTGATGTTTGATGTATTTTTCTGAGGTGCTGGTGAGTGTTTGTCTCTTTAAGTACAGTCTCTGTCGTCTGTGGGAAATATGGCGGAATCAGGCGAATCTTCTCCTGCTGGTGAGTGGAAATAAACCCAGAATTACTCAGTGAAATGATGCAGAATGACCGCGAGTGTCTGATGGGTCGCGTGTGTTTCACTGAACTCATTAGATTCGTGTCTTACTGCAGGACGGTTAAAGGGACACGGACTTATTTGAGTTAAAGTCGTTTTAATGTCGTACAGCATTGCTTTTATTAATAATCGTAATTGTCATTGAGAACTCTAATCTCTAAAAGGTCCAGCTTATGTGGAAATCGTGTGAAAATCCTTGTGACAGAAATGTCATTAGGAATCCTGAAAAATAAAAATTGCAATCCTGTTTACATTTTTTTTTAAATCATGTTTTATTTTATTTAATCACGTGTATTTATTTAAACCATGTCTTATTTATTTTAATCAAATGTATGAATGTACTTTAATTTAAATAATTTATAGTCAATCAAGTTTTAAATCAAACGTATTTACGAATCATGTTTTATTTTAATCAAACATATTTATGTATTTACACACAATTTTGTTTATTTGCATCATTTATTTGTATCAAATGTATGAATGTATAATTTATTAACTAATTTTCAAAATCAAAAATCAAAAGTAGGCTATTATAAGCCCAGCCGCACATTCAAATAGGATTTTCAAAAAAAATAAAAATAAAAAAAAACCTTTAGCACTATTAACACGACTATATATATGCATGAAACCATTCAGACAAATTTGGGCACAAATGGGTTAATCACGGTTTATTTATTTTAATCAAATATCTTTACGTTTTTACACACAATTTTGTATATTTGAATCATATTTAATCAAATGTGTTTATTTATTTAAAAATTGTTAAATGTGTATATATATATATATATATATATATATATATATATATATATATATATATATATATATTAATCAGATTTATTTCTGTTAATTATTTTATTTTGTTTCATTTTATTTTACAGTTTTTACACAGTTTTTCTCCAAACTTTTCCCCGGACCCCACACTTGCTTATAATATCACATAGCAGTGATGAAGGTTATTGTCGTGTGTGTTGACCTCAGCCGGTTCCTCTGAGCTGCGGATGGTTCTGTTGGGTCGGACGGGTTCAGGCAGGAGTTCGGCTGGAAACACCATCCTGGGCCGATCCGCGTTCTGGACTGACACCTCGCCCGTGTCCGTGACGCGCCACTGCCAGCGCGCGGGGAGCGTGTCGGATGGGCGGAGCCTGCGTGTGATTGACACCCCGGGGTTCTTCCACACCTGCATGAGCCCAGATGAGGTCCGAGTGGAGCTGGGCCGGTGTGTGGATCTGTCAACGCCCGGACCGCACGTGTTCCTGCTGCTTCTGCGCGCCGGACGGGTGACGCGCGAGTGCCGCGCCGCTCTCGACTGGATACGCGCCGCGTTCGGGCCGCAGGCGCTCCGGTTTACCGTGGTTCTGATCACGTGGGGCGACGCGCTCGGTTCAAAACCCGCCGATGACTTCCTGAAGGAGAGCACGGAATTATGGGAGTTTGTGTGCGAGTGTGCCGGCGGCTTCCACGTGTTTGATAACACTAAAGGTATTCCACCACATATAACTGATGACATAAACTTAATTACCGGTAGTTCATTAATAATAATGAATTATACAATTACTATCCAACTTTTTTCACATACATTACTCACGTAAAGCATTATACTATAGCAGATATCAACTGATTGATTGTTAATATTGTTGCAAAATGTAACTCAGGCTCTTTATATAAAGATGGATTGTTGCAAAGCTCATACAGTTGAATATACAGAAGGATCACAAAGCTCTTTATAAAAAATTGGACATATATAGAAGTATCACAAAGCTCTTTATAAAAAGTTATAAAGGCTACAGTACACTGTTACTATACAGCAAATCCCAACTGTTTGATTGTTTACATTGTCACAAAATGTAACTATATTAACTATATTATCCTTCAGCATGAAAATATTAACATCATGATTTTCTGTGAAGCTGCTTTGAAACTGTGTTGTGAAAAGTGCTGTATAACTAAAGGTCAGGCGGAGAGGTCGCAGGTCACGGAGCTGCTGCAGAAGATGGATGTGTTGGTTCAGCGTAACGCAGGAGATCATTACACCGGAGACATGCTCCAGCAGGCCGAGAGCGCCGTACGACACGCGCAGCAGAGGATTCTGGGAGAGGAACCAGAGGAGGAGGAGCAGAGGAAGAGCGCGGAGAGTGTGTTCTGGTACGAGCTGCTCAGCGCTGTGGGTCGTGGAGCGGTGGAGGCGTCCGGAGTGATGGAGAAAGGCAAGGGTAAAGGGAAGAAGGTCAAAGCTATTCAGAGGGCGGCGGCCATCGCCTCCACACCGCTGTCAATCACAACCGCTGCTAAAGTGATGGGCGGAGCCGTGAGAGAGGGGACTAAAGTACTGATCAAGCACAAGAACACACTCCTGCACTAACACACACACACTATACAGTATATATTTATTTTTTGATTTGGGGTGAAATGAGCTGAAAGTTTCTTCATGATTACATTACAGTTTTCTTCAACTGCTTACACACAAAATCCTCACTTAAACCTTACCTAAAAACCTGACACTCAAACACCAGAACCACACACCAAATCTGCAAAACCATACACAAATTATCGGCCTTCGACTCAGTTTTCAATTTCATAAAACACTTTTTGCAAACCAAAACACACACTTCTCTATGTAACACACAAATATCTAACAGGCAGTATCTTGATTTCCTTTTTCAAACACAAGCTATTAGTCTAGCAGGAGAAATAGGCTCCCATGTACCCGTTTGGCATTTTTTTGTAACCTGTTTTTTTGGGACCCTAATGGTGTCTAGTTAAGAATTTTTGATGTTGCCGAGGTTAACTAATGTCACATGGGTTTCGTTTGGCGGCCATCTTGAAGTCAGCGCTAGGGGAAAAAATGTATCAGGTTACGACTGTAACCCTGGTTCCCTGAAGAGGGAACGAGACGCTGCGTTGAGACGCGGTGGGAACGCCTCTGTGTGATTGCGTCATGTATTGCACGTATGAAATCAGTCCAATGGTGTGACGGAACATCATGTGACATTATCGACCAGGAAACTATAAAGCATACCTGGAACAAACAGTCACTAGCTTCTGATAGGCTGAAGCAAGTCACTCACAGGAATGCAGGGAGTATGGTAGGGTGACGTAGCGTCCCTCCTCAGGGAACCAGGGTTACAGTCGTAACCTGAGACGTTCCCTTTCAAAGGAACTCAAGCTGCGTCGAGACACTGTGGGAACACTATACCCACGACGCCATAGTACTTTTAGGTAATTTTGACTGTCACCATTGTTGAGATTCATACACTGATTGTTGATGTCTGTGTCATCATAAACTGACTTTTTCGTGTTCATGTTTGTTAAAGTCTTCAAACTTGTTGTAATATTGTTAGATCTCATGCTGCAGTAACACAGGATTTGTGATGTGAACATATTAATGGATCAACACAATTGTTACATTACAAAGACATCAGTGAAAAGTTATTTCATGATGATTATAAAACCATCAACAGGAAACCATCATCTCCTGACCTCATTTCACTTTAGCTTTCTTTGCTGCTGCAAATGTGTTTGACAAACACACTGTCACAGCGGCTAAAAAAGACAAACGATATACTAAGAGTTAAGAGCCCAACTAATGGAAACACGAATCACTGTTATGGTGACTTCAAATGAAGGTTCACATTAGAGTTAAACCTCTGTTAATTCTCAATAAAACTTTTGTAGACGTCTGACAGAAATAAAGTCAGTCTGGTTAGTAATAAGTGAAGCTGGTAATGCTGTTTGTGGAGTTGTTTAATCCTCCTCTGCTGAGATCTTCACAGATTTAATGTCTTCTTTTCTCTTCAGTTGATTTCATCTAAGGCTGTGTCTGAAGTCAGTTGTAGTTCTTGAGTTTCTGTTCGCCTCTTTTTCTGTTCTCTTCTTTCCTTCAGTGATTCTGCTTGTTAACAGGCTTATTAAGGCTGAGATGACTCCATATTTAATATATACAGACTTTGTGGCTCAGATAAGGTCCAGTTCTGGTTTATTTCTTTGCTCTTGGCTGACATGTGGCATTGCTATGGCCTGCTTGTGGCCCAGATCTGGCAAACAGGAGTGGGCCACCCAAGGGCCGTCATTCCACGCTGCATGTGGGCCAGATCCGGATTCCACAAGTGCCAGATGTGGGCCGGATCCGGGCCGAAACAATGTTGCTATCTGGGTCCTAGTCTCTTGGTCTGACGCCTCACAGTGCCACGAAGGAAACGTTATTAGAGGGTGTCTCCCCAAGGATACACCACTTAAAGGGACGTGGTAAGCAGCTAAGGCCGTCATGTACACCTTTAGTGTGGAGGGGGATAGACCTGCGGAGAAACGCTCCTGCAGGAACTCCAGCACTGCACCCACTGGGCAGATAACTGGGTCCGGCTGGTGCTCTCCACACCAGGAAGTGAAAAATATATCCACTTCAAGGCGTAGAGCTTCCTCGTGGAGGGAGCTCTGGAGTGGAGGATGGTCTCAACAACCTCAGTGGAGAGACCTGAACTTATGAGCTGGGCCCCCTCAGAGGCCAAGCCCAAAGTTTCCACAATTCTGGGCGGGGGTGAAGGATCAACCCGCTCGCCTGAGAGAAAAGGTCCCCCCTGAGGACCCTCCCACATCTCCAGAGGAGAGCCGTCGAGGAGAGACTCTAGGTCTGAGAACCGTACTCGGGCCGGCCAAACGGGGCTATTAACAGAAGACGGCCTCCGTCCAGGAGACCCAGAGGAGCTGGCTGACTGAGTGAGAACCACAGTGGACAGTGTGTTGTCTCTTAAGATGCAAACAGGTCTACTTCTGCTTGATCAAAGTTTTTCATAGGAGTCTCCATTCCCCGGGCCTCCGCCTCTGCCTCGACAGGATGTCTGCACCCTGATTTAAAAACCCAGGGATTGCCTTTAGAGAGAGTAAATTCCCTTTGACCCACAGGAGGATCTGGTGAGCCAGTTTGCATAGGTGACATGACCTCAGACTCCCGATGGTTGTTGTAAGAGACCACAGATGTGTTGTCCATGCGGACAAGCACATGATGGCCCCTCAAGTCTGGGAGGAGGAAGTGTTTGAGAGCTTGAAACACCGCCATCATTTCTAGAGGATTTATGTGCCAAGAAAGTAGATGGTCCTGCCATCATGGTGGTCGCTCGGTGCAAGGTCTGTGGCAGGACCATCTACTTTCTTGACAGTTTCCCAACCTGTGAAGGAAGCATCTGTCGTTAGCATTACGCGATGAAAAGAAGCCCCAAGCACTGGGCCTTGGGGCGAGGAACCAAGGCTTCTTCCACATGACTAAGGCACGTAGGCGTCGCCGCGTGACCTTGATCATGTGAAGCAGATTTCTCCTCAGAGAAAACCCCTTGGTTCTGAGCCACCTCTGCAGGGGTCTCATGTACAGCAGGCCAAAAGTTATTACGTTGGATGCAGCTGCCATGAGACCCAACAGTCTCTGAAACTGTTCAGTGAGTGACTGGCCTAGTTTAAAAAAAACACGTTACAAAAAAATGACAAACGGATACATGGAAACCTATTTTTTCTGCTAGACTATATCAAAATACCACAGTAATTCATCAGAGCCTCACACACACTCCTCGCATGTGCAAACACTCATTGCTTTACTAAACACCAACCAATCATGACTTTAGAATAGGCCTATACAAGGCCAAAGGTCAAGTTATAGGTTTTTCGGACTGTGCAATACTGTATTCACAACCACAAATGCTTACAGTAAAGATAAAAATAGTTTGGTTTCAATCTTGCTTTCGTGTTTACCATGAATTTTTCAACATCTCTCTGCTTTATATTTGATGTGTTTCTAATGCTGTATCATCCTTTGAAGCTGTATATCTGAAACATTCTGCTATATGTTTGCAAGATGGAACTTGCTTGGAATTCTACTTGTGATAATTGAGGTTTATCTGAGATAATTGTATTCAGCTGATTGTCCTTAATTGCTGACCTGCTTAAAAGGGGTGAATCTTGTTGTTCTGAAATGCAATGTGCTGAAATGTTTGCTTGCTGGTGTCTATTTTGTTTTTAACTCACATGCACTTTGCACTTTTTGCACGATGCAATTTATAAAATAAAATATGTTTTTGTAGACTTTCGGTCTTGAGTGGATCAGTGTGCGGCCAGCCACCCTTTTTGTTCATTCTTCAACATCTCTCTGCCAAATACTTTCAATCTTGCACGGAAATGTACATAGGAGCTCATGAAAGAAGAGCTTTAGGTTTTGAATAACTGTGTATATGATATATCCAAGGTGTTTGCAACGCAAGACAAATGCTTGCTTTTGAGATGTTTGTGATGTTTTGAATGAAGTGCTTAATTTTGCAGGAGATGTGTGGCATTTTGCATTTACTGTGTGCAATTCTTGGATTTGTGTGTAAAGTTTTAAAAAAAAAAGTCAAAGTTTTGAAAATGTGTGTCAGCAGTTGAAAAAAGCCCCGGTAATATTACTGCTTTAATGATAATGTCTGTCAATCATCACGATTGTGATTGACTTTATGAACTGAAAATAAAGACCCATGACCCGCAGACTAACCCGAGTGTGTGTGTGTTTGTGCTCTTTCACTCTTGTAAACACAAGCGTCTGCTCCGCAGAGAGAGAAACTCTTTATTGACATGCTTTATAAAACATACTTTATAAAAACGAGGACAGATAAACTGTCCATCTTCAAATAAGCTCATTAAAAAATCATTATGATATTGCCAGACATCCGATAAAAGTCATTCTCCGACTGAAATGTGGTTTATACAAACATTCATGATCTTCGCTGGTATATTGGCACACAAATATCTCAATGAAACGTCCCTTAACAGAATGGAAGAGCATTGCATAGGTGGTGATAAACAACAAAATCATTTACCAAATTAACTACAGAAAAAAAAAAAACAAGACTATTAGAAATAGAATGAACGAGAAACAAAGCCAGGAACCTAAGAATGTGGAGTGTTACATACATAAACATAGACACAAACACACACACACACACACACACACACACACAGACAGACTTTATTTATGAACAGAAACATTAAGGCATCGAATGTGAGACTCGTCCAGCAGATCTGATCACTGTAAGGCACGATTACACTGCAGACGCAAACGAACTACAGTGGCGGGTGGTGATGATGTCACTGGTGGGTGTGGCCTGATGGAGGGGCGGGGCCTGATCCAATAACTCACACTGGCATTGGCAGTGTCATCTTTCCACTTCCTCTCAGCACTGCAGAGAGAGAGAGAGAGAGAGAGAGACTGATGAGTATTAGAGTTCAGTAATAGCTTCGTGAAACTTTAAAAGGGATAGTTCACCCAAAAATGAAAATTAGCCCATGATTTACTCACCCTGAAGCCATCCTGACATTCTTCTTTCAGACTAATACAAGCGGAGTTGTATTCAAAAAAAAATTCCTGGCTCTATCAAGCTTTATAATGGCAGTGAATGACCGTTTCTGTTTTGAAGTCCATCAAAGTGCATCTATCCATCATAAATGTGCTCCACACGGCTCCGGGGGTTAATAAAGACCTTCTGAAGTGAAGCGATGCATTTGTGTCAGAAAAATATCCATATTTAAAACTTAATCGACTAAAATAACTCGCTTACGGCAGACGGCCGTACGGCAAAAAGAATAACCCTTGACCTGACGCACAACGCAATGACGAACGCGGATGCGCAGAGGATAGAGCAAAACAAAACACAAGCCACGAATTAGAAGTCTAAAATGTCAATTTTTAAAGAGAAAGTGGGAGGAGCTTGAGTTTGTTGCCCAGCCCTGTTTGTTTGAACTGCGAGAGGCGTCAAAGCTTACGCTAATCCTACATCCGACGTCACACATCGTCAAGTGTTACTCTTGTGGCGTAAGGCGAACGCATCGTTTCGCTTCAGAAGGCTTTTATTAACCCGCCAGAGCCATGTAGATGAATAGATGCACTTTGATGAACTTCAAAAAATATACAGCCATTCACTGCCATTATCAAGCTTGGAAGAGCCAGGACATTTTTTAATATAACTCTGATTGTATTCGTCTGAAAGAAGAATGTCATATACACCTAGGATGGCTTGAGGGTGAGTAAATCATGGGCTAATTAAAATTTTTTGGTTAAATTTTTCCTTTAAACCGCAGGAGTGTGACGTCTGCTGACCTCTGGTGAAGTAGAGATAGAAGAAGTCGCAGTAGAAGATGGTCTGGACGACGCCGGACACCACGGCGATCTGGTCGAAGAACCCCTCCACATGATAGCGCCACACCCAGTTGGCGAGGTACAGCGAGCGGTACAGGCCCAGGAAGAACAGGTAGTGTGTGGTGATGGACTCTGCCTCGCCCGTCTTCGTGATCATGAACAGCTGAGGCAGGATCGCCACCGACTCCAGGTAGATGGAGAACGTCCACATGATCTACACACACACGCAGACACGTCAAAGTCAAGGTTATACACACACACACACACACACACACACACACACACACATCCATGACGACACAGCGGTCAAATACAATCAGTGACAGAGCGATAGATAGATAGATAGATAGATAGATAGATAGATAGATAGATAGATAGATAGATAGATAGATAGATAGATAGATAGATAGATAGATTGTAGAAGATTGGATAGATAGATAGATAGATAGATAGATAGATAGATAGATAGATAGAGATCTATAGATAGATAAATTCTAGAAGATTGGATGAGATAGATAGATAGATAGATAGATAGATAGATAGATAGATAGATAGATAGATAGATAGATTCTAGAAAGCATGGATGGATGAGAGGGATAGATAGATAGATAGATAGATAGATAGATAGATAGATAGATAGATAGATAGATAGATAGATGGATAGATGGATAGACAGATGGATAGACAGATAGATAGATAGATAGATAGATAGATAGATTGGATGGATGGAAAATATGGATGGATAGATAGATAGATAAACTATAAACCCTAAACTCAAATTAATGAATTGGTTTGAGTAGGTTAAACTTAAACAAATTAGATCAAGTAAATTAACTTTTATGAGTATTTAAAACATTATTTTTCTTTTTAGTTCACCAAACTGACACATTTTAAGTAATCTGAATTCTTTCATTGTTTTCAGTTTTATGAACTAGTTTCTTTTAATTTAGACAAACTTAAATGTAACTGAAACTGGGCCTGGATTTCTATTTCCCAGCATGCTTTACCATGACACTCGAAAGGGAGAGTAAATGCTAAAATTATTAGTGTTATGTAATGTTTTTGTGCAAGATAAATGTTAAGTGGGATATTCAGTAGTGTTTTGCTATGCTAATTGAGAAGAGTTTCTGTTATGTTGGGTGACGAGTGGAGCATGAGCTTGGTTTGAGAACAGATGCTAATGCTATCAAAACATTGTGTTACCCATTAGCAAGTTAGCATTTACTGAATTAGCTAGTTAAAGCTAGCCAAGTTTCCACTACTAAAAATATTTAAGTTGAGATTACATGATAATTTTAAGTTATATATGAGTTACTCAAAAACTTCAAATTAAGAGCAACTCAAATGTACGAGTACAAAATTAAAATCAAAATTAAAATGATTAACTCAATTTTTTTTAGTTTTGACAACTTTATTTGGGTTTACAGTGAAATGAAAAAGACAGACAGATGTGGTCAGTGTTTGATCTTAATAGCTGAAGCGTTTGAACTCTGACCTCCAGTGGAGTGAAGGCGTAGTTCTCCAGGAAGGACAGACCGGCCACCGGCACCAGCAGGAACTCCACGCGGAACGAGTCGCTCTCAGAGTCGTACGTGTTCCTGAAGCGGGAGTAGATGAGGCTGACGGTGGCGTACGCCAAGACCAGATACACCACCTGAGAGAGAGAGAGAGAGAGAGAGAGAGAGAGAGAGAGAGAGAGAGACGTCTGGATGTGATTTACACTGGCTATTTTTCATCCAAACTTGGGTATTTTACTTTTGTTCAAAAACATTTGTGAATGAAGCAGCGTTTCCATCTCATGGGTTAAAAAAAACAAAATTGTCACTTTCTGGGAAATTGGTGCAAAATATCTTTAATAAAAATGGCAGTTGCTGCAATCTGTTTTTTTTTTTTCCTCCATCAGAAATTATGAGCTCGAAACATGGTATACTGGTGTTCGGGAACACAATCGTGTGAGACAGTTGTTTTCCTCAACAACTGAAGAGACTTCCTTTTTTAAGAATGATTTTTAAGAATGTAATATTTAGTATACTTATACTTTTTATATCATAATTATGACTTAGCATCTCATAATTTGCACTTTTTATATCATAATTATGACTTAGTATATCATAATTTATACTTTTTATATCTTAATTATGACTTAGTATCTCATAATTGATACTTTTTATATCATAATTATGACTTTGTATATCATAATTTATACTTTTAATGAGATTTGAGACATAAATGCCTGATATAGTTTATTAATGCAGCTTGGCTCTAAAAAATTGTGACGAACTCGTGGAGTCACGTAGCGTAATCCGTCATGTCCTGCCCCAATAAAGACGTAACTTTACATGAATTAAATAAAACAGACATGAATGAGTGCATGTTGAAAATAAAAGCGCTGAATTTAGTTCTCTATCTGTTGTATTTGATCACCTTTAGTCTCGGAAAAAAAAGTTCGTTCATATTGCTGAGCACTCACTGGGGTTGATGACAGGAATGCTCAAGTACGGCCACTGAATGAAACTTTTGACAAGATTATCTCGTTTAAACACCCTAAATTATATTATCATTTACTACATAACCATTATTTCGCTAATACAAATCTAAATAAATACCGCTCTGTGGAAATTAATTATTTATTATCTCCACGTGCGATCGCGGTTGAGTAGCCTAAGTTATAGTTCTGTGTAAACGCATAGATAAACAGCACTTTGTCAGAAAGGATTTCATGATCTAGACCGACAAAAACATTATTAATAATTAATAACATACTAGTTGGAAAATGCAAATATGCTGTTTTGTTTGTTACTTTCCTGACAATGTTATATTCCAGCTATTATTCAGTGAATTAATATTACCCAGTGAATTATTCCTCACTCTTTAAACCTATTAAACGGCACATAAACCTTCTAAAACTGTTTCAAATGAATTACATTTTAATACAAAATACAATACAAAAAATACCTCCAACATGTGGAACCACTTAAAGATACATCACTCAACTATCTTTGAATATATGTTAGAATAATTTTTGTGCTTTATTTCTTTACCTCATCAAAGCTTTTATTTTTAAACAAAGACACTTAGTAACAGTGCACTTTATTTTTTGGACTCAGACCCCTCTATTTATTTGTGTATATAAAGTTTTTTTATGCAAGGAGGGAGTGATTGTTATAAATAAAATGGTTTGTTCAGTTCATTTGTGTTGTAATAATTGTTTCAAAAACAGAAGTATAACAGTAAATAAATATCGGTTCTGCATATCGGTAATCGGGCACATAAACATGCAAATAATCGGTATCGGTTATAAAAAAAATCAATATCGGTCGATCACTACTTTTTATATCATAATAACTTAGTATCTCACAATTTACACTTTTTATATCATAATTATGACTTTGTATCTCACAATTATGACTTTTTATATCGTAATTATGACTTTGTATCTCATAATTGATACTTCTTATATCATAATTATGACTTTGCATCTCATAATTGATACTTTTTATATCATAATAACTTACTATATCACAATGTACACTTTTTATATCATAATTATAACTTTGTATCTTATAATTTATACTTTTTATATCATAATTATGACATTGTATCTCATTATACTTTTTTTTTATAATGACTTTTATCTCAATTTATACCTTTTTACTTTTAATTATGAAAGTATATTTTATTTTTATTCATCCTTTATTTTACCAGACTAGTCCCATTGAGATAAAAACTGTTTTACTTGATTATTTACAAAAGATTCAAATACTTTTGCCATCACCGACAACCTTGAAATCGGACGATAGTTATTCATCTCAGATGGATCACCACCTTTTAACAAAGGCAGAATTGTAGCTGATTTCCATACACGGGGAATAACATTTGAATTTAAACTCAAATTTAAAATAGAAATGATGGGCTCTGTTACAAGATCTGCAGCAATTTTTAAAAAGTAAGGCTCTATTTTATCAGACCACGCTAATTTTTTACAATCCAAGTTTGATAAGGCTTTATAAACTTGTGTAGCTAAAACAGGAGTAAAAGTGAACAGCTGAGAACATGAAGCGTTTTCCACATTGTGTTCTATACTATGTTCCTTTAAATTGCTAAAATCTGTAGTTAAGTCAGCAGAGATAAAATGGCTGTTAAAGGTTTTTACAATATTTTATTTGTCCTGCATTACACTCTCATTTAGTTTCAAACTATCCGGCAGACTGGCGGAGGTTTTCTCACCACAAACTGATCGGGTCAATTTCCAGAAATTAGTCAGATTGTTCAAATTTTCATTCATCATATTTATGTAATAGTCACATTTAGATTGTTTTTACCAATTTAATTTATATCATAATTTATACTTTTTATATCATAATTATGACTTAATATATCATAATTTATACTTTTATTATCATAATTATGACTTAGTATCTCATAATTTATACTTTTTATATTATAGTTATGACAGTATATCATAATTTATACTTTTTTATATCATATTTATGACTTAATATATCATAATTTATACTTTTATTATCATAATTATGACTTTGTAGCTCATAATACTCTTTATACCATAATTATGACTTTGTAGCTCATAATGTATACTTTTTATATAATGACTTTTTATCTCAATTTATACTTTTCATATCATAAGTATGACTTGGTATCTCATAATTTATACTTTTTATATAATGACTTTTATCTTAATTTATTATAATTATGACTGGATCTAATAATTTATACCTTTTTATATCATAATTATGACTTTGTTTCCCATAATTCATATTTTTATATAATGACTTTTATCTCAATTTATACTTTTTATATCATAATTATGACTGGATCTAATAATTTATACTAGTGATATCATAATTATGACTGTATCTCATAATTCATACTTTTTATATCATATTTATGACATTGTAGCTCATAATGTATGTAAGGGTTAATACCCGACGAGGTGTCCATTGTCAGGTATTAATGGACGACGGCGAGGCGTGCGCGTCGGACGGTTGCCTCCGTCGAAGTCCATTAATACCTGACAATGGACACCTCGAAGGGCATTAACCCGCTTATACCATGGTCACTTGCCAAATAACACATTTTTAAAACATTAGTTTATATTTTAATTAGTCTTATAATCGAAATCTAAAGTTTTTACAAAGAATAACTTGGTTTCCTTGGTTACGCCTGACGGTTTATTTACTAGGTGTCCTCTATCACTTTTTAATGGACACCCTGCAGCCAATCAGAATCGAGTATTCACCCAGACCATGGTATAAATTATGATACATCTCATAATTTATACTTTTTATATAATGACTTTTTATCTCAATTTATACTTTTTAAATCATAAGTATGACTTTACTTGGTATCTCATAATTTATACTTTTTATATAATGATTTTTATCTCAATTTATCCTTTTATATCATAATTATGACAATATGATTATGTAAACTTTTTATATCATAATTAGGACTTTGTATCTCATAATTTATATATTTTATATAATGACTTATCTCAGCATACTTTTTATGTCATAATTATGACAGTATTATAATTTATACTTTTCTATATCATAATTATGACTTCATAATTTATAATTTTATGATAATTATGATTATCTCATAATTTAAACATTTTATATCATAACTATGACTTAGTATATCATGATTTATACTTTTATTATAACTCATAATTTATACTTTTTAAATCAAGATTATGATTATGTTGACCTTCATGACGGTGTTGTAGATGGAGATGAAGGCAGTGAACAGGTCCAGATATCTGGTGGTGAAGACCAGCGCGAACAGCAGCTGAGACTTCCCAGAAATACCTGAAACACACAACAACACACTTCAGAGCACAACACAACACACACAAAGACAAAACAGGTTCTGGAGTTCCTCAAGGAACCCGAAGAACCCCTGAACATCCTGATAGACACACTGCAATCCGCTGCCACGTAAACACAACACAAACCTTGCGTTGACAAACGCGTAACATCATCTACAACACTCGCGTTATGCGTCATGCGTGCGTTAAAGAGTTTCACGCGTTTCTCGCGTGCAAATCAATTTTAAATAAGATCCACTCCGGTTCTTCTCCACATTCACGTTCTTCTGTCACAATTAAAGTTACATATTAATAATAACACTTACCTGCGCATGATTTGGATCTCCATATCTTCAGGAACAGAATAATGATGGCGACCAGATGACAAAGATCTCCAGACAGTCGGAAGATATTCATCTTATCGCTGGATTTATGGAGTTTTGCAGCTGCTCTCAGACCAGATGTTCGTCCTGCACAAATAATAATAGGCTACAAACTCTTTTTTCTATGTGCTGCTCAGCGCGCGCGCCTCATATCCACACGGTCTCCGGCTGTTAGTATCAATCTCTAGTTAATATATCAGATATAAAAGAGTCAGTGATGATTTAGTGTAAGTCTCTGAGGTTCTGCGCTGGTCTGTTCGCTCGCGCCCCTGATCGGTGACGTGGCTGACCAGGATCCGGGTTTCCTCACAGCGCGCGCGTTCACGATCCGCGCGTCACACCGCCTGAGGAAGCGCGTGAGTGAACCTGTTTGCGCGCTCACAGTCACTAAATTATTATTCATATATAGAGATCTGCTGGAATTATTTTATTTTATGAAGAGTTCCCAGCATCACTGTATACATTCACGTGAAAAGGTAGCATTTCACATGCGTCCAGTTTCAACATTTGAGCTTTGATAAATATAGCCATAATTATACAAAACAAATTGTGTTTTTGTGTGATTTACTAACCGCAGGTTCATTCCTCAATGTAAAGAGCCTGAACCAGTTCATTCTGACTTTAAAAATATATACATTATGTGTGTGTGTTTCTTTGATATCATGTTTTGGCTTATCAGTATTTAAACCATATCAGATTTGTTCAGATATCTCTTGTTTGTTTGTACAGATGCTCATTATTATGAAGGTCATTGTAGGTTTATTTTAGCGTGTAAATCTGTGATTTCAGATGGAAAACACTGGAAGTTCAGCTGTGAAACAGACCACACAGATCTGATGCTTTGGCTACATTCAAATCACAGTCTATAAATCTCTCTCTCTCTCTCTCCTCTCTCTCTCTCTCTCTCTCTCTCTCTCTCTCTCTGAGATTGTATATTTGCATGGACAAGCATTTGCAGTTCACCTGCAAGCAATGTGTTAATGCAAAATATGTGATTATGTGATCAATCTGAGTATGCAAAATAGCAATAGTGTAAAATAAAGTACAATTCAGTAAAAGTGCAGGAGAAGGCTATGCTATGTTGCAATAAACAACTTTAATAAATAGAGCAATGCATTATCAAAATAAAGAATGAAAAGTGGAATGGAAGGATAAAGTGAAGTGTGTGTATACCAGTGTTTTCCTCTAGAGGACAGTACAACTCCCTCAAACACTGATGACAGACACTCACAACACACACTGGACATGATAATCCTCAAACACACAGACAGAGGACAATCACATAAACTTCAGATCCTAAATGATTTATTCATATATGGCTCATGCAAATATTGTAAATGGTTTAGGCTACTTTGTTTCAGCACAGATAACAGACATAGGCATGTTCTTCTAAGAACGTTTTGCTAACGTGAAGCTATACATGTATAGTCTAAACGTTATTTTTGAGTGAACATTCACGGTTTTAAATGTTTAAACATGTTTAAAAACATTATTGTTTAAGGAAACATTCCATTTTATCAGTTTGCAAACAGTAGCCTATATAGGAACGTTACGTTCAAGAATGTTCAAGAACGTTCTAAATGTTGTAATGTTTTAAAATGGTAGACGAATGTGAAAAACGTTCCATGAACCGATGTAGCCAATAATTAACGAATTTGTGCACGTTTTAAGAACATTATAAAGAAACGGATAACTTGAACGAACGTTCTATTAACGTTTCTGGAAGAACGTTTGATCATGACTTTGAGAGAACCTTAATTCCCAGAACATTTACAAAGTTTTAAGAACGTTCCCTGTTAGAGATAAAAAAATTAAAAATAAAGTTGCAGATATTACTGTTAACATACAGGTAGCGTAGTTAGAATGTATACCATTTATATGTATACATATTTATTTATTTATATATTTTTTACCAGATGACTAATAGGCCTATTCTTAAATAAAATATATCTGACGGGTTGTTTTTAACACCGTCCTGCATAATGTTTTACAGTGTGAATGAGCTGGGCGTTATTTCATATTTAGCGCCTCATCATAAACGGTCATGATGCTCGTCTGTTCTCCTGGTGTCTGAATGAGAGACGCGGCGCGTTCAGCGCGTTTGAACGGTTGGACTGAGAGTCGCGTGTGAACTCAGTGTGACAGACAGAGGAGCAGTCAACCATTCGGGATCAAATTAGGAAGTTAGCAAAGGTTCTTTCTTACATAACACGGTCGGCAGTAGTGTGTGCAAAACGGCAGAAAACGAGAGAGTTTCCACACGACTGCGTGAACGGCCACAACACACAGGACAAGCTACTTTACCGGTGAAAAGAGAGAGAGAGAGAGAGAGAGAGAGAGAGAGAGAGAGAGAGAGAGAGAGAGCGAGAGAGAGAGAGAGAGAGAGAGAGGAGAACAGCAGTGTGTTCTTGTTCAAGAGGGAAAGGAAAACCTGGAGAGACACTGGTGTTGTGTCGATCAGAGGTCGTGGGAATTTATCAGGACGCCCAGAGGCGATTACAGACTATTAATACACACACACACACACACACACACACACACACACACACACACACACAGTTCTGTTGTGCTGTGTCACTGTCTCACTCTCACAGACACAGTAATAATTGAGACATGTTTGAGGAGCAGATGTTATATCTGAGGATTGTCTTCATCTTAACAAGTGGAACTAAAAAGCTTTTCCCAGCTAAAATGGAAAGGTTCTTCCAGGAACGTTATTAGAACGTTCGTTCAAATGTATCAAACATTCTAAAATGGAACATTTCCTTTATGTCTTCAATAAATGTTTTTGGACATTTTGAACGTTGAGAGAACATTTAGAAATAACTTAATGGGAACGTTAGCAAAACGTTCTTGAATATTTTTATTCACAGGGATTTGGGATGATTGACAGGTGTAAAAATGTGTCAGGTCTTTCGCTCCATCTTAAGTTCTCTCTCTAATATGAGGGTGAAAGTGCTTTAATGTTCTTCCTGACCTCTGTGTCCTTCACCCTGTAACCTCATGCTGCCGCCATCGACCCTGTGTGTGTGTGTGTGTGTGTGTGTGTGTGGTATTGAGGTTTTGGGTCATGTTCTGTTTGAGTAAGAGAGGATCACCTGTCTGTCTGAGCGTGTCTCTCTCTCTCTCTCTCTCTCTCTCTCTCTCTCTCTCTCTCTCTCTCTCTCTCTCTCTCTCTCTCAGAGGCAGCATGTTTATATATCCAATATAGACTGGAAAAAGGCTTTAAAATGTGTACTTGCATTTTTCTAAGTACTTTTCACATTAAATAACTATTGCACTATTGGGGCTTTATTGAGTTTTAAATAAAAACATCTCAATCAAGATTTGTCTCTTGTCTTTATGGGGTACAAAAGAAGGATTTCCTAATTGATTTTTCAAGTAAATGTTTTAATTTAAGTTTAAGAAGCATAAAACTAATTTTATAAATGTATCCATTTCATCTAAACTATTTGATAAAAATTGAGTTGGACCAACTTAATTACATTACATTTCAATGCATGAATTAGTTTATGAGTTGGGGCTACACATATTTATTGGATGGAAATCCTGCCCTCAATTAAATTGAGTTTGTCCAAAAAGTTTTTTTTTTTTTTTTTTTTTTGAGTGTGTCTGCCATTCTTTTTTATTTTATATTTTGTTACCTAAGGCTTTGTTTTTAAAATATGGACATTGGTATGTGTAATGTGTATCTTTGATCTTAATATTTAATAACAAAGAAATGTATCTATGAGATACATTTTAATTTGGTTAACTCAAATTAATTTGGCTTCGGAGCACGCCATTTGCAATAGTCTGGAAATTTGCCTTTGTGGCACATGAACAGTTTATGGAATTCCAAAGTCAAAAACTTGACTATTAAAAACAAACAAAATAAACTTGACTCTAAAATAAACTTCAGACTCATATATACATATGCATAATGGCTTGTCTTAAAAGGGATAAATGAAAATTTTGTCATCATTTACTCATCCTCAGGTTGTTCCAAACATGTACAAATGTCTTTGTTCTGTTGAACACAAAGGGAGATATGTTAAAGAATATGGGAAACTGAACAGTTCTGGGCCACCATTGACTTCCATAGTAGGAAGAAAAAAAACAACAACTATGGAAGTCAATGGTGGCCCAGGCCAGAACTGTTCAGTTTCTAGATTTATTAAACTTTTAGTTTCGTAACTACCAATATGAAATCATATCTTATTTCAATTCCTCGTTATATTTTCGGAAGCACCAACACAATCTCATGGAAATGTGTAACTATTTGACGTTTTGCCCAGTTGGTGTAGCCTGGGAAAACCCAGACAACTTCCGGCAAATTTAGATTTGCTCTGCAAGTAGTCTGGCAAAGAGCTCATTCAAGCCCATTTCTAATCCGGCGAAATCGAGGCACCAATCAGAAACGTTGGTACGGGCTTTACACGATGACGATCGCTCTGATTGGTTTTAGGTCTATACAATTGCGCCCAGAGGCATTTGAGCGACGTCCACTCCGTTGGTGAAGCGCACCAACTTTTAAATGCATTATTATATTCAAATTGCAAACACATGAGGACAGTCTCCATGAAAGACCCACTGGCAGATGAACGTGTTACTACATTTCTCTCCGAAACGGTAGGAAATTAAATTAGATTTAATAGAAGATTTTAACTGTGACAAGATGATTGACAGGGCAGTTTACGTGACAGGATGCACACGACAGATCCGTCCGATAAAGATGACGAAGTAGTATGTCCCAAAGCTTGCCTACTTTTTTGCTACACATTCAAAAGTAAATACCTTTTCTTCACAAAAAGAGTACATACTTTTATGGCGTAGTGTAACTTAGGCGAATTGGGACGCAGCATATGGCTTTACACGCTGACGATCGCTCCGATTGGTTTTAGGAGTTTTAGGTCTATCCAATTGCGCCCAGAGGAATTTGAGCGACGTCCGTTGGTGACGCCCCTTTGGAAATTAGTTATTAATGAAGCTTTCCAGACCATAACTCAGTTACTACTGAGAATGGTCTGGTTTTAACCAGGCTAGTTGGTGACTAATTTGTATCAATTCGATCTCGTTTTTTGTATGATCTGCTTATAGTTATGTTTGGGGATGGACTTTCAAAAACTGAATTCAGCAAATTGGCGTGACCAATTTGAATCTGCTAGGGGGTGAAAACTTTTGCATGTGGATTCCAATGACCAATGTGACCACATCACATTAGCACAGGCTGATATACTTATATGTACGTATATATATTAGGGCTGAAACGATTTGTAGACAAAATATCTTTGTTGTCGAGTAGTCGTTTGATCTCACGTGACCTAATGTAAGGGCCTGCAATATCGCGATTTGACCGCTTTTTGGCGCTGTAGCGCTAGAGTGTCATGCAGCCACACAGCGCGAATTATGACAGAGTGCAAACGAATCCGAACTAGCAAGGTGAGTGAAAGTTTCATAAAACTTCAAACCAAGAATGCTGTCGTGTGCAATACATGCACGGCGGAACTTGCTTTTCACGGGAGCACAAAATGCATGTTAAAGCACTTAAAGAAGGAAACAAGAGGAGCCGGTGAGAGGTGAATGTTCTCCAACTGGAGCTAAATAACTAGCAGTAAATCTCTTTATTAGACAATGCAATACTACTAATATTAGTAATAATTTAACAATAATAATATAATTACAGTAATGTGGTGATTTATTTTTGCATAGAATAAAGCTTGATCGAGCTTAGGAGTCAGGGCTGTTATTATTATTATAACACTATTAGGTATTACGGTCTTAACACTTGCCTGTATTTTGTTCCATATTCATGAAGACTTACAAAAGGAGATGTTATGAAGAATATTATGTCAGTTACTTTTTCATACTGTAAATTAAAAGGTGAATGAGAATGTCTCTGTCAGCTCAATTGTCATGCCAATTATTTTTTTAATTTTATACTTAAAGCCACACTAGGTAGGAATTCCGTTTTGGTCAAACAACGACCCCTAGAGTCGCTGTGGACTACTTGTATTTAACGTTACTGTCGTAAATACCACTCACGCAGAGCAGTCTCTTCACTCACGGCCTGATACCCTCCCCCCTGTATACCGGTCCCTGTTCAGTCGGATGGAAGCTGTAACGAGTGGCAATAAGGTGTGTCCCCTTTAAGAGCTGCGCGCGCCCTGTTTAACTTTCGGCAGTCTGTATTGTATGTGCGCCTCGAACACACCGTAAGCGGATTGTTTCTGTTTGATGCTAATTCGTGTCCTATTTTTGTCTATCAAGTAATGCTGTGGACGGTAAAACGTGTGACAGACAGTTACACGAGTTCGATTGGGTAATAACAGAGACAATTGATATAACAGGACTTTGGTAATAAACACAACGCGTTTCAAATCGTCGGACATCGAACATCGAGCTAGCCTCCGAAGATGTCTAAGTTACTAATCCATCAACAAGAACGCCAGGTGCTTTTTAGCTCACACCAACGAGTGAAAGCTTCTCCGAGTGATATACAATATAAGCATACTTACAAGTCCAACAGCATGTGAGGACGTGTTGGGGGAAGTGAGGTAGCCTATGCCGTAAAGCAGTCGAATTTTGTAGTTCTTTTTGTGCGCTGGGGTTACTACCCGAACCCCGAAGTTTAAAAGTACAATTAAAAACTATACATGTCATTCAACCTATTGTAAGTCGATGTACCATCACAAGAGTCTTGGAAATATATTATGAAGGTTGAAAAGTTACCTAGTGCTGCTTTAAAATAATTGTTTGCAGATTAAGTTTGTCTGTAATGCAGCTGATTAATTTTTATTTTTTTCTATTGAAAGAGAACAGAATATTTAAACAATGCTTAGAGAGCATTTGTGTGTGATTTGAGTTGGACAGAAATCTGAAAACTTAAAGAGAATGACCTGTTTAGTTGGCTCAAAGTTCGTTAAAACCACCATTTCAAAAGCTGGATTGGATGCACGTCCATTAACCCTTGTATGTTCTGCGTTGTGTTCTTGTTATACTGAGTGAAGAAAGGACCCGGACCACGACCAACTGCTTGCTCTTTTAATGAAGGCAGAACGGCGAATTTGTCTGTACAAATCAACAAAAAAATACATACAAAGGCTCTGTCACATGAAGTCTCCTCCACACAGATCTCAAGCTCTCAGCTAGCCTAGCGCAGACTGCACATACATACATAACTGATAAAACTTTTAGAATTATCAGCAAACATACTTTTAAATAAAAATGTCAAAATGAATTAAATAAATTATAAAATGCTCAATGTAATTGACAACATGAATTTCTTTTACATGCTTAATACAACCAATGTAAACAATATGCCAGATGAATTATAATGAACATTATACACATACCTGTACAAATCAACATACATAAGGCTCTGTTACATGCAGTCTCCTCCACACAGCACACAGATCTCAAGCTCCTGTTAGCATATAAACATACAGAAAACCCTGTAGACTAGCAGGTGGAAACATGTCTACTTTAAAGCTTGCAAAAAGTCTGTTTACAAGGTTTATATTCAATTGACACATTAACTGCATGTTCACAACTTCAAAACTAACATTTATAAATGCATAAAACAAGGTTTGTTCTCCAAAAATCGAAATAAGTGTTTAAAACTGACGTGCAAAACAATACATTACCTCCTCTCAGCTAGCCTAGCGCAGACTGAGAGAAGCGCATGAATGACGGCACCATGCCTGCGACCTCTTAAAGTGACAGTACAGGTATTAACACCATGGTCTGAACACAACATTCAGGCATAAATATTGGCAATAAAACACATCTTAAACATATAGAAAACAATGTTCATTAGGATTTGGTGACATTTCAACCGTAAAAGTAAAGATATATTTTCAACCCGGTTACATACGTAATCAGATTACTTTTTTCAAGTAACTAGTGAAGTAACGCATTACTTTTTAAATTTACAACAAAATTTACTTTAAAACTCTAGTTACTTTTTATAAAGTACCGCAAGTTACTGTTTTCCCATTTATTGACAGACAGCTCTCCTATCCCCATGTTGAGAGAAATCATAAGTGTGAACATGACAGTTATTGTAGTTCTAGACTAAATGTGAGCGTGCATTTACTCATCTGACTTGCACAAAAACAGATTTAGTATTCCTCAAAATGAATAAAATCAGTCAAATGCAAAATCAGAATACTACGCAGGCCTGCAATAAATAAAACATACATTTTATGCATTTAAACTCACTTTATTGACCAATGTACTTGTTGCTGATCTTCAATTATTCAGTTAAACCATAAGCAAAAATGACTAGATTTTTTGCTTTTAGTAAGTAAGTGTTAAACTTGCAATGCATTTTTTTTTTTTTTTTTGTACTTTTTAATGTACTTTTCCCTCTGGTGCTCTTTAGTCATTTTTAACCATTTTTGGAACATTTTTATTTAAATTTTTTTTCTTCATTGCGTCGTACGAAACTTGGTAAAGGGTTTGGCACTTGCTATGTGACCACAAAAAGAAATCATGGACATGATAACAGGTTAAATGGTCCTGAAAACAATAGTCACACTTGTGCTCCTTGCGGTCAAAAATGAGCACATTGGAAATTAATGGGAGACGAATTTCATCTAGTGGAAGCGTTTGGTACTGCGGCCAAACAAACTCTTACTAAGCTCCTTTTTTGAGATATCAGGCACAAATTTTGAACACAACTTAGTTTAGATTTATGGCTTTGATTTTCTCACAGTTTTAGAGTAAAACATATATTTGAAAATAGTATTTTTGCACATTTTTCATAACAATAAATGTAAAATTCTGTAACTTTTCACTTTTTACATTTTTTTTCACTTCAGCAATAATCTGCAAACTTGTCTTTGAAAAGAGATCAAACTTCAGTCTGTGCTCTAAAGCATTTAAGATTTATGACAGCTTGAGTTGGAAATGTAATTTTCAGGTCTATGCTTAGAAAGAGAATAATTAGAATTATAAATACAGCGTCAATATAATTTAGTACCATTAAAAATACCATAAAAATACAAAATATTAAATAAAAGTACATTATCAAACTAAAATATAGTACATGAATTTCCTTTAAATAAAAAAAAAAAATTGGTCATTTTTGACCGATATGCGAAGAGCACCAGAGGGTTAAAAAGTAACTAAGTAACGCAATTAGTTACTTTTTAAAGGAGTAACGCAATACTGTAATGCATTATTTTTCCCAACACTGCACTGCAAATATATATATATATTTGCCACTTATATATATCAAAGCCACTTTAATATATATATATATATATATATATATATATATATATATATATATATATATATATATAGGCTATATTAAAGTGGCTTTGAGCACTGATTCCACAAGAGCACATTTTGGTTTGTCTTGTTGTTAAATATGTCCTCATTCCTGCTGTCCTAGCAGGATCCTCTCGCCTCAGCTCGTCTCTCTGCGTGTTTTCTCCCACACACACTCCTACTGTCACTCCACGGCTGTCATATGTTCAGATTTACCCACCTCCTCATTCAGGCCTCCATCGCAGAAACAACAACATCTCCATAGAAACCGTGCTCTAGAATCTCTCAAAACCAAATAATCAGGACAGAAACACAGATCAGAGGCCAGGAAAGCAACGTTCATGCTGTTTCTAAGACGCAAGTTGAGGTGAAGCAGTTCATTTTTGTGTTTGTAAACAGTTTGTTTTCATCAGATTCACTGGAATTTCTCCTTTCTTTTCAGTTTCTTTAGTGTCTAACTCTTAAAAATGAGGGTTCTTTATGGGTTCCATGAAGAACCTTTAACATCATGGAATCTTTCCGTTCCACAAAAGGTTCTTTAGACGATTACAATTTTATTCACACTTGGTTCTTTTAAGAATTGTTCACTGAAAGGTTAATTGGGGAACCAAACATGTATCTTCTAGGGCTTCGCTGCGAAAACTCCATTTTGGAACCTTTGTTTAGATTTGAATATTTGAAAAGACATTTTTGTGGAATGGAAAGATTCCATAGATGTTAAAGGTTCTTAATGGAACCAATTATGTCAATAAAGAAGCTTTATTTTTAAGATATGGTATCTCTGCGAAAACCCCCTTATTTTTTTAAAGCGTGTGGGTAGTTTGGATTATGAAAGAACCCCAGTTTTGGTCATATTCTTTCTGAATCTGTGTGAGAGAACATTTTGGTTCGGATGCTAAAACACTTTGACAAGCGAAGACAGCGAGAAACATCCTCTAAGAATAAAATCTGTGAAGCTGAAGAAGATGAAAATGATAAAAATGTGCATCTATCCCACAGACAGAAGCAAAATCCTGAACAAGTCAATCGGCGGTCCTCCATTTCATTCCCTTCATCCATCATGTCTGGACTAATTTGGACTGAATTTCACTTGACATCAATCTGAAGTGAGCATAATCGCAGTGACAGGTTCTCGCATCTCTCTCCTCCCAGTCCTCCTCCCCCGTTATCCGCCGGTCGGTCACCCACATGCGCGCGAGACCGCGAGGATGAGGAGGAGAGCGCGCGCGCGCTCGGAGATTACCGCGTGAGTCAAGTCAAAGAAGAGAGACCGGAGGGATTAACCTGCGAAAACTACAAGAAAAAAATGAATTACAAAAACACGGCGCTGATAACATCGTGTTAAAGATGGGTGTTTTCGGAGAATAATAAAAAAAAAACGGGACGAGAGAACGGAGCGCGTGCTTAATTACCGCCAAAACACGAAGTGACCGCGAGCAGAAGACAGGTTTAAGAGAAAGAATACCTTTACAGATTAAACATTTGCTTTAACAAGGTGAGTAATTCTTTATGTCTTCTTGTGTGCAGTAAATCAGATAATACAAATGTCTGAATTGCTCTTCATTAGTGATAAAAGCTTTTTATTTCCCCATCCATTTCATCCATTGCCGGCTTTTGGATAAAGATGTCTCCTGCATTTTGTCAATTTTTGACACTTATATAACAAATGTATATGTCTTTCTTTATTTATTTTTTAAATAAGAGTGGTGTTAAGGTACAAATCAACGTTATAAATAACAGCCTATTTGATTTAGGAACATTCGTTTGTAACTTTGAGCGTTTAAAACTAGGACTGACGTACATAAAACCGATGGCTGATGGGCAGATGAGGGGAGGATAAATGCGGCTGAAACCGAGAAAAGAAACTTGATGTTGTAATGAAAAGAGATTAAAGTCTCTGTTTGAGATCACGCACTGATCGCGCGCCGCATCTGGAGCTTTACTGGATTTACCGCGCGCGCTAAATTTACCTGCACGTCATCATATTTATGTCACAGTCTCAATCCCGCAGATTTGAGACGAACATCTGGTGCACGATGAAACCCCCCCTGAGGTATGTTGTTTGGAGTCATTTAAAAGTTTTCTGGCGAGTTTCACACGCTGTGTTTAGCTACTATAAATCAGTTTAAACTTCAAGCGCGGGAAACTGGAGTTCTGTCGCCTCGCGTTTATTTGACGGTTAGTTTCCAGTGGAAAGCGCGCTAAATGTGCCGTGTGACTTCATCTGATTCCCCTGATCAATGAGAGCTTAATGCACTCAATGCACTGATGTTTCCAGTCCTACAGAAATGCACCATGGTTTTAGTTAGTTTGAACAAGTGCCTATGATTTTTACATATAGTGCCATGTAAATACTGTGGTATTGGTATGAATATGGTAATCAAACTGTACCATGGTATTTATCAAAGTATATTTATCACATTATATATTTTCTGTAGAATGTACAAAGAGGAGAAATTATGGTTCATATTGTCAAGACTGGATGTAAAAAGTCTACAACTCTCCAAATGCACAACATTGTAATTTCCACCAAAAATATCCCAGCTAATAAAAATATGATCTAAGCACGTTTTGCTAACATTACCATTGAGTTACGAAAATGTAATTCCTGAATGTTCTTTGAATGTTCAAAACGTCGAGTTTCTTTTTTTCTGGTAATTCAGATGTCAAGGGAACATTCCATTTTATCATTCTTCCAACATTATTGGAATGTTACTTTTGAATGTGTTCTGAAAAAAAAAAAAAAAAAAAAAAATTCCATGAATGATGTTATTAATGTTTTTTGTGTGCTAACGTTTTAAGAACATTATGAAAGACCTGATAATTTTGAATAAACATTACTTGAACATTTGTTCATAACTTTATAAGAACGCTCCCTGTTAATAGCCAGTGTTGGGGTAACCCATAACAAGTAACTTGAGTTACGTAATCAGATTACTTTTTCAAGTAACTAGTAAAGTAATGCATTTTAGAATTTACAACAAAATATCTGAGTCACTTTTTCAAATAAGTAACTCAAGTTGCTTTGTTTTCCCACTTATTGACTGACAGCTCTCTTGTCCCAATGTTGAGACAAATCGAAGTGCAGAGGCGTTGTGTGTAAATATGATGGTTATTGTAGTTCTAGACTAAATGTGAGCATGCATTTACTCATCTCACTTGCATGAAAACATTCAGTATTCGGAATGTTCGGAACTCTTCCTTCAGTCTGAGGCTTATTATGAAAAATTTGGTGTGAAAGGGACTTTATATTTGCCCAAAAATAACACTTTTTTGTCATAAAACGACCAGACCAGGTGAGAAAAAGTAACGCAAAAGTAACGTAACGTATTACTTTTCATAAAAAGTAACGAAGTAACACAATTAGTTACTTTTTAAGGGAGTAACGCAATATTGTAATGCATTACTTTTCAAAGTAGCTTTCCCCAACACTGATAACAGCCACAAAAAGTGTCTGAACACAAAAATCACACTTAAATGTCTGAATGTCAGTAGAGACAGAAGTTTGTTGGTTTGAAATGCTGAATCAGCAGATGTAGTGTTGTTGATAGTTAATGTGTAGTTTGAACAGTCCTGTGGCTCAAACAGATCATGGCGATATCAATGTCAGCAAGGTCATGGGTCCATTTCCCACGCTTGACCCCATTAAATGTACACCCTGAACAAATGCATGTCATTTTGGATAAAAGTGGAAATTGTTTAAATTGAAATTAAGTGAAAACCAATGATAGTGAAGAGAAACCCAGCTAACGGGGAACATTCTGCACAGTTCTCTCAAAGTTATCAACAAATGTTCAAGTAACATTAATACAACCACTATAAAAACACAATCAAACTAAAATAATTAATAGAAATTAAAATTATAGTAAAATTATAATAAAAAAATACACAGAATTGTCTTCTAAACTCATGTGACACTTTTCACACACTTTCTAAGTGAAGCACATCAAGAGCTTCATTGTTTAAATAGTAAAGATTATTAAAATATCAAATCTGCTTGAGTCTGAACTCACCTCCTGTCTCACACACACACACTCACTCAGACACATGCACACACACACACACACACACACACACACACGCATGCATACAAAAACACAGACACACACACACACACACACACACACACACAAATACTCACTCACTCAGACACACTCACTCACTCACTCACTCACTCACTCACTCACTCACACACACTCTCTCTCTCACACACACACACACACACAGAGAGAGAGAGAGTCTCAGATTACACTGCAGGATCCTCAGGGCTCTGCTTCTCATATCACTGTAAAAATGAGAGATGAGGAGATTATTCAGACATCATTTACTAGATTAGGAATAAAGAAAGAAACCTTCTCCTCCACACACACACACACACACACACACACACACACACACACACACACACACACACACACACACACACACACACACACACACACAGCCAGGGATTAGGAGTGTTTATATTGTGTAACAAAGGTTAAGTCCATTTTCATTGTTTTGGCAGCGCAGTTATTGAGTTACATGCGTCTGTCCTGATGACGTCTGATGAGATCGACACATGAACAACTGCAAACATTTAATACAGCGTTTCAGTTTAAATCATCTCAAGACAAACAAAACTTCTACTGTGATGAGAGACAGAGATCATAAAACACAGAAATCTGTGTCTGAGGACATAAACAAACATTTATTTACTTCGTCAACCAGACTGAAGTTCATTATCAACAATAACTGTCCAGATTAACACAAAATAAACATTAAACAGTGGTTTTATTTTAAAAAAAAATTATATTTTAAAATACTTTAATGAAAAAAGTTTTAAAAAGTTTTATACAATAAATGCATTTTTCTTTGATACTCTGACATTTAATGTAAATAAATTTAGACATTTGACTTGCATATTAATTTTATTAGTGTTTATGTAAAACTGTGCAATTAAAATGCATGGAAATTTTCTGTGATGCATATTTGTAAGTCATAAATTAAACTGGTAAAATTAACTATTTGCAATTGATTTTATTTAAATAATCATACTAATTCTACTTCAAATTGCATAGAATCCGCATAAATATGTTACATTTATTCAGTTAAAAAGTATGAACACTGTTAAAATATGACTATCTGTGTAATAAGCAATATTTAGTTTGTTTATGTATGAGATTAAAACAAATGGGATTTATTCTTAAATATATAAACCCGGTTATTGTGTATTTTAAACACATTAAGTTTATTAGGACTATTACAGAAATATGACCTGTTTCATGTATGTATGATAGACAAATATGCATTGCATAATGTTTATTAGTTTATGTTAAAACTTTGTAATCTAAATGCATGGAGATTTTATATGCAATCTTACATTTAGGCCTAAATATATGTAGGCTATTATTATATATGTCTTTACATGTCAAACCATCAAAGCAAGTGGCATTTATTGTAGAAAGAATATATATATATATATAACAATGTTTAATGTTTAAGCCTATTTGGGTAAATCTGGGCAGTTGTTGTTGATAATGAACTTTAATCAGTCAAGGTATAGAGAATTTGCAATGCAAATGCATAAATCATAAAATTAGGCAGGAGTGGTTTTAAATGTTTTCTCTGAATGTAAGAAATCTAAATCTAAATATTGAGCTGAACATTTAGAGAACATGCAAATCAGTGATGTTGTTAGCCTACATCTGTGTGTGTGTGAGTGCGTGTGTGTGTGTGCGTGTGTGTGCGCGTCAGGTCTATTTTAACCACTGCTTTGACCCAGATCACGGCATCCAAACCAGAACACAAATATAGTTTCTGTCCACTTCAGATCAACCCTCTGAAATCAGACTGAGTGTGTAACAGCGCATCTGTTTCTCTTTGGCTGCAGTGTGTGAGATACATCGAGGCCTGTGCGTCATCTGTTAGGATGCCGATCCCAAATCTTTCCCAGTAAACGGAGAACGTTGTTCTGTCGCGTCACTGAGGACAGCAGCAAAAACACGCTGAAGATCAAATACAGCATGGGAAGCAACCGAGCCAACAGGTACGAAAACAACATGTATGTGTGTGTGTGTGTGTGCGCGTTTACGGGTCATGGTGATCACAAGAATTGGGATCGGGGCAAATGAAACATTTTTTAATGTTATCCTAAGCCCGATCATTTATTTCACGTCAGCTGTAATGCCAATGTTGTGCAGTAGGTGGCAGTATGTGCCTTTAAGTGGGTTTGCCAACAGGCGACCATGAAGTGTGTGTGCGCCGCGTTCAAGCTACTTAAGTTACTTACAAGAGTGCGCATCACTCGAAAGTTATTTATTTACTATTTATTTGTATCTGCTACACATTGGTTGCCCTAACGCATTGTAGTGGGTTGCGTGTTGCTTGACTGACATGCTTTCTAACCTTAAATCCACTTTTTACATTTAAAATACAAGAAGTTTATATCAGTAGTTCCATATTCTTAATAAATATGTGTGTGTAGTAGTAGTAATATTGGAATCGCACCATAGTGATAGATGCCCCTTTTTTACATTTGAGCCCCTGGGAAACTCTCTTTACATCCCTGTAAACATTGGAAAATTTTAATAACTTTAATGTACTTGAAGTGTGAACATACCACTAGGAAAACACAATTGTCAGATCGGGACTCGGTCTCGGCAGATACTCAATATTCAATGACTCGGATCGGATCAGGGGCACAAAAAATCTAATCAGCGCATGATACATGATACATTAACTCATGATATATCTTAAAATGATTAAGATCTATTTGACCTAGAGATTATCATTCTGTTACCCTTTATTAGCCCTAATATCTTTCCAAACCTGTATGACGTTCTTTCTTTCTTCTGTTATACATAAAAGAAGGTATTTTGAGAAATGTCTGTTTTTTGTCCATACAATGAAAGTCACGTTGTTTGGTTTTCAACATTCTTCAAAGTGTCTTCTTTTAGGCTCAACATAAGAAAGTCATTCAGGTTTGAAACGACATAAGGGGAAATAAATGATGACAGAATAATCATATTTGGGTAAAGTATCCCTGATATCTGTAGAAAAAAAAAATGGTAAAATTCATAAGTATCAAATGTTTTGCTAATTTTCTCAGCTGGTTTGCGAGTCATTTTGAACTTTCCGAGTGAAATACTTTGTGTTTAATGCTGCTCATCAACAACAAGACCAACTCAGACCATTGGGATTTTGTGCTATTTTGCTCCCATGACGTCTTCTTTAAGACTAGTGGAAAGAAAACATCCAAACTACAGCACTTTATCTATTTGATTTCGTCTGTAGATTTCAATTACCATTGATATCTTTAAAACGTTTCATCTCCACTTCAGCAGCACGTATATGCACCAAAACTTAGTTTTATTCCCATCTATATTCTGAAGCTTTTTACTGAGGGGTTTGTTCATATATCATTCACCTGTTTTTTTATGCAACATTTTATTCTTAAACACATTTTGATAAAAAGTGTCAATAAAATCAAACAAGAATTTTGAATGCTGTTTAGTTTACTGTCACTCTTGTGCTCCACCAAACATCAGCAGATGATTGAGTGTCAGGCTGTATGTTTATTTGTTTATTAGTGTGTGTGTGTGTGTGTGTGTGTGTGTGTGTGTGTGTGTGTGTGTGTGTGTGTGTGTGTGTGTGAGAGAGAGAGAGAGAGAGAGAGAGAGAGAGAGAGAGAGAGAGAGAGAGAGAGAGAGAGAGAGAGAGAGAGAGAGAGAGAGAGAGAGAGAGAGAGATATGGCTCAGGTTATAATCCCTAACCTTCACTGACCGCAATCCTGATATGGCTAAATGCTAAATGACTGGCCTTCCCTCATAATCCCAGTTTAGGGGCAGGTAACACACACCTGAGTCCCTCGACCCTTAATGGACAAAAACTGAAAGAGAGAGACAGTGAAACCATGGAGAAACAGACAGTCCTGGTCCCACTGTAAGACCACTCGTTAAAGGTTCAGGAAGTTCTTTAGGAGGATCCATTCGTGTGTTTCTGGAAGAGACGCATTAGTGACTCATGGTTTATCTGGAGTGAGTGTGTGTCCTTTAGAGCGGTCACTGGAAAGAATAAACTCTCCAATCAGATTACAGCTCTTCACCTGCCCTCCATCACATTTACATAGCGCTTTATACAATAGTTTCAAAACAGCCTCACAGGAAAAGTAACAGAATCAATGATACAGACTTAATCAAGTGTCATTATTCATCTTAATTCAGTTCAATCCCAGCTAACAGGGAACGTTCTCATAACTTTGGCTAATGTTGTGGGAAGGTTCTCTCAAAGTTCTTCCAGTAACGTTAATAGAATGTTTGTTCAACGTTATCTGGTCTTTAATGTTCTCAAAAAAACTCAGCACAAAAACATTATTTATACATCGTTCATGGAACGTTTTAGTTGTATGTTGGTCGTCTGTTTTATAAATGCTACTACTTTTAGTAGTTTCAGAGAACTTTCAGAAGTAACATACTAATATTATTTGAACAATGATAAAGTAGAATATTTTATTAATGTTCACATAACCAACAAAAAACAACGTTTAAAACATTTGAAAAACTAGTTTTTAATGTTCAGAGAACATTCCGAAATTTGTTTTAATAACTGAATAGGAATGTTAGCAAAACATTCCTAGAACATATTTTAGTTAGCTGGGATGTTGATTCAATTCAGTTCAGTAAGTGTCAATGTTGCAAATTCATCAATTACTAATTAAATTTCAACTATAAAGCAGATCAACAGAAGACAATAGTGCCATTATTCAGCTCAATTTAGTTCCAATTCAGTTCATAACTATTGACTAATATTGAACTATTGACTAATAACTATTGATGTTGCAAAATGTATCAATTATAAAACATTCAACTGAGCTTCTATGTTGATTCAATTCAGTTTAATAAGTGTCAATGTTCCAAAATAATAAATTATGAAAAATTCAATTGAGCTTCTATGTTGATTCAATTCAGTTTAATAAGTGTCAATGTTGCAAAATGTATCAATTATAAAACATTCAATTGAGCTTCTTTGTTGATTTAATTCAGTTCAGAAAGTGTCAATGTTGCAAAATTCATCAATTACTTATTCAGTTTCAACTATAAAACAGATCTACAGGAGACAATAGTGCCCTTATTCAGCTCAATTGATTCAATTCAGTTCAACAACTTGATGTTGCAAAATGTATCAATTATGAAACATTCAATTGAGTTTCATGTTGATTCAATTACGTACAATAAGTGTCAGTGTTGCAAAATTCATCAGTTGCTAATTCAATTTCAACTATAATTCAAATCTACAGAAGACAATTGTGCCCTTATTCAGCTCAATTGACTCAATTCATTTCAATAACTGCTGATACTGCAAAATGTATCAATTATGAAACATTCAATTGAGCTTCATGTTGATTTAATTCAGTTCAGTAAGTGTCAATGTTGCAAAATTCATCAATTACTTATTCAATTTCAACTATAAAGCAGATCTCCTGTAGATAATAGTGCCCTTATTCAGCTCAATTGATTCAATTCAGTTCAACAACTTGATGTTGCAAAATGTATAAATTATGAAACATTCAATTGAGCTTATGTTGATTCAATTACGTACAATAAGTGTCAGTGTTGCAAAATTCATGTATATTCATGTCAAAATTAAATTATGAATTCACTTTGGTCTATTTAAAGCATTGAGTATTCAGTTCAACTCAGTTCAGTGTTAACTCACCTAAGACCCCAAACTCTTCTGTCCTCTCTCTCAGGTACAGCATCGTGTCCCCTGACGAGGAAGCGCTGAAGATCTCCACCCTCGGCCTCCACAACGGTTGCGGCTCGGGCCGGCTTGGAGGAGGGGAGGGTCCGAGTGGGTCGGCGATGGGCACCGCCTACAACGGGAGGATCTCCACGTCGGGCCGAGGCCAGCTGCGCAGCCGCTTCGTCAAGAAGAACGGACAGTGCAACGTGGTCTTCACCAACATGGACGACAAGCCGTGGCGCTACCTGGCGGACATCTTTACGACGTGCGTGGACATCCGCTGGCGGTACCTGCTAATGATCTTCTGCTCCACCTTCCTGGTGTCCTGGCTCATCTTCGGCTTGATCTTCTACAGCGCTTCTCTGGCTCACGGGGACTTCGATAAAGATCGTGGCGGGAAGCCGTGGAAGCCGTGTTTGCTGCACGTTGAGGGCTTCGTCGGGGCATTCCTGTTCTCAATCGAGACCCAAACCACCATTGGCTACGGCTGGCGCTGCGTGACCGAAGAGTGTCCCGTAGCGATCGCGACAGTGGTGGTGCAATCGATTCTCGGATGCATCATTGACTCCTTCATGATTGGCACCATCATGGCCAAAATGGCACGTCCGAAGAAGAGGAACCAAACCTTGCTTTTTTCACAGAACGCAGTGATTGCGTTGCGCGACGGGAAGCTTTGCTTAATGTGGCGAGTCGGGAACCTTCGGCGTAGCCACATTGTCGAGGCTCACGTTCGGGCGCAGCTCATCCGACCCTACGTGACGGCTGAAGGCGAGTTCATCCCACTAGAACAAATGGATCTAAACGTGGGATACGATGAAGGAACCGACCGCCTCTTCTTAGTGTCGCCTTTAGTCATCGTTCACGAGATAGACGAGGACTCGCCGCTTTGGACAATGAGTCGATCCGACCTTGAATCCGACGACTTCGAGATTGTGGTGATCCTGGAGGGAATGGTGGAGGCGACGGCCATGACCACGCAAACGCGAAGCTCCTACCTTTCCCGCGAGATCCTTTGGGGTCACCGCTTCGAGCCCGTCATCTTCGAGGACCGCGACCGCTACAAGGTCGATTACGCTCACTTCCACAAAACCTACGAAGTTCCCTCGACTCCCACCTGCAGCGCTAAGGAGTTGAAAGATCTGAGCGAACGCCGTTCATCGGCTTCGTCCCGTTCCGAGACGCCGGATATCCGCTGCCACCGCGGGGCTCAAACGCTCCTCCCGCCACACTCGCCTAGCGCCTTCTGCTACGAGAACGAGGTGGCACTGTGTTGCGGAGAGGACGAGGAGGAGGAGCGTGTGGGTGAGGATATGACCGGCGTTCCCACAGACTTCCAGAAAATGTTCCAGGACTCGGCCACGATGACCTCCGGCAGCAACGTGCTCTGCGTATTAGACATGGACAATCAGATCGAGTTCGACATCCTGCAGACTGCCATACCGCTCGACCCCACGACTTATAAGAGCGAGTCCGAGATATGACAGCCCACGAGTAAAATACATTTATACTTATTTAATCACATTTATAAAAAATAAATACATTTATTATTTATATATGAATTAATATGTATGTAAATAATTATTATTAGTTAAATGTATTATACTTACATAATATAATTGATTCATATAAATACAGTACTAAATTTAATTAATAAATGTATACAAATAAATAATACATACATATATACACACATATATATATATATATATATATATATATATATATATATATATATATATATATATACATACATACATACATACACACATTTAGGAATAAAAATACATGTATATTTATAATAAATATATTTATACGTGCAAATTATTCTAATGTATACTATTTACATAATATAACTAATTTATATAAATACATATAATACTTTTATATAAATAAATGCATTATTTGTATAGAAATGTATAATATAAATAGTACATGTGAAAACATTACGTATATAAACGTTTTCGTATATAAATACAAAATGTATGTTTATATAAATGTATTATATTTATTTAAATACATTTATATCCAAATAATACATTTATCTTAATACATTCATTATTAAATGTTCATATAAATGTATATTTATATAAACAAATATAAAGTAAATTATTCACATTTATTATATACAATATAACTAATTTATATAAATAAAAATATATATTTTTATACAAATAATGTATTTATTATATAAATATATTATTTATAAGTAATACATTTGTATATAAAGAATAAATGTATTTATATAAAATACTAAATTAATTTATTTAAATGAATTATATTTATATGAATAAATACATCTATTATATATATATATATATATATATATATATATATATATATATATATATATATATATATATCACCTTGCCTGCATTTTTGTACTTTGCTCATCGCAGTCTTCCCAAAAGGAGGAAGTGGGTGTGTTTGGCCTCAAGGAACACGTGACCCTAAAGGTCGTGACCTCATGTCATGTCACCTAAATGGTCATTGACGAGATCACAGGAGGGAGGGTCACGTAATGTGGCTTCCAGTGGAGATCAGACGCATCATGAAACTGATGACAGAACATCAGACTAAGATGCCAAGAAGAAGGAAAGAAGAGAAGCACAAATAAAATCACCAAAGGAGTTGAGCTCAGGACAGACTGATGTTTCTCTCTCTACAGTTACCGTAATCACAGATTCTGTTCATGACATGGATCTATGTGCTTCTTTATTTTTGATTCATTTTATTTTAATACATTATGTATATAGTTTATCATTTAAAAGCCTGTTTGAGTAGATCTTTCTTAGTTAGAGGGATGAAAAGATGAAATTGTCTGAAATTAATTTCTATCCTGGTGAAAGAATCACAGACATTTATTTGAATTGATGATCAAAGCGATGTAAAAAATGTAGATAAGTTTGGTTTTTCATAAATTAGATATAAAAAAATAATGATCATGATTTAAAGGGTATCTCTCGCCAAAATTGAACCTAGGCTCTTTTTGTTAATCTACCCGAGTCAAACTTTCGTGTAGAAGCATAATTAGAATGAAAACGCCACTTTTAAGATTGACCGTATTTTCGTTTTAGGTCAAAATGCCTTTTGAATGGGATTGCATGGAGCACTTCTATGATAGCATCAAAAATCGCTATTTTTAAAACACTAAGAAGGCTCGACAACATGAAACTTTGCTCGAAGTATCACCAAGGGGCTCTACACATGAACTCGAGCATTGACTACATTGTTTGTGTACACAAAAAAAGAAAGATTTTGTACGACTCACTATATCAGTTAGTGTTTCTGGTGGCTGGAATTTTGTCAGTCAAAAATAGTCTATCTCCGAATGCAACGTAACCGGGAGTAGAGTAAAGATGGAAAGCTCCTAAAGCTTAGTTCCATATAAATTCACGGATAATTTGTTGTTTTGTCGTTAGTGAAAATCAATATTGACCTTGTATTTGAAAAAGGATCCTCATATAATAATGAAATGATTCAGTGATACAGATCGACTATTTCTGACTGACAAAATGCCGATGGCTGGGAAGAACAACAGCTACAGTGAGTTGTTCAAAACCTTTCTTTTTAGTAAACTTTGTGTACACAAAAAATGCTCGAGTTCATGTGTAGAGCCCCTGGTGATACTTCGAGCACAGTTTCATGTTGTCGAGCCTTCTTAGTGTTTTAAAAATAGCGATTTTGATGCTATCATAGAAGTGCCCCACGCACTCCCATTCAAAAGGCAATTTGACCTAAAACGAAAATATGGTCAATCTTAAAAGTGACGCGTTCTAATGATGCTAATTTACACAAAAGTTTGACTCGGGTAGATTAACAAAAAGAGCCTAGGTTCAAATTTGGCGAGAGTTACGCTTTAATCTAATATCCCAGTTAACAAAAATAAGTTCTAAGAACATTTTGCTAACTTTACCATTAAGTTATAAAAACCTTATTTGTGAATGTTTATACATTGGTCATGGGATGTTTAAGTCTGACATATTTCAGTTGGACATTTGTCTGTTTTTTTAATGCAACTTGTTTTCGGAATATTCAGAGAACATTCAAAAGTAACATTCCAATAATGTTTGGAGAATGCTGAAATAGAAGGTTCATTTAAAGGGATGGTTCGGAGTAAAATCAACCTAGGGTCCCCTTTGCACCATGACCTCGAGCCAAACACCCCCCAGAAGCCTTTTTCCCTTGGTCGAACATTATTAAAGTTAGAGATTATTTAGAGAAATCAGCCGAATGGCTTAGTGCTGGCGCTAATGGATCCAAAGTTGTATCTCGTAAATTACCCCACTAATAATGCCTGGAGTGGTACCAAACTTCTACAGTAGTACAAAAAGGTTCTGTACTCATAAAACGAGGCATTGGAAAGTTTGTAAGTACATCAGGAGTTTATTTAAATAACACTTGCCTGATGGCTAATGCTACCGCTAACCCGCATGTCGAGGTCCCTTCAGTGATTAGGGAAAGGCACGTAAAAGTCCTGGCAGAAAGCCAGTATATCCAACATTTTGTTTTATTTTTTATTTTTTCTGAAGTGTTGACAACTTAGTGTTAACTAATAATTGTTGCAAACTGGTACTACCAACAAAATATTAGTGCATTCCTGGAACTGGGCGTCGTTACACTACATCCTTATGCATCGCTTTCTGCCAGGACTTTTACATGCTTTTCCCAAATAACGGAAGTGACCCCGACGTCCGGGTTAGCAGTAGCATGAGCCGTCAGGCAAGTGTTATTTAAATAAACTCCTGATGTCTTTACTAACTTTCCAATATTTGTACTACTGTAGAAGTTTGGTACCATTCTGGGCATTATTAGTGGGCTAATTTATGAGATACATCATAGGATTCGTTAGTGCCTGCACTAAAACATCTGGCTGATATCTCTAAATAAGCTCTAACTTTAATAATGTTCAACCTAGGGGAAAAAGGCTTCTGGGGGTGTGTTTGACTCGAGGTAATGGTGCAGAGGACCCTAGGTTGATTTTACTCCGAACCATCCCTTTAACGTTTGAAAAACAATGTTTCGAATGAACGTTCTATTAGCGTTACTGGAAGATCCTGTTAGCTGGGATTCAAACAACATGAATCTGAATACTTGCACTCAAGCAGGGTCTTTGCTCGTTTTATGTGATTTTTGTACATGTTAAGTGTGTTGCACATCATTTTGTGTTTAAAAGGGAATGATGTTTAATGTTTGGAAACTGAAGTGGGAAAGATATAAGCTGATGTAGCGAGAAAATTAATGTTAATGTATAACCTAGAGATCAGTCAGTCGTTCCCCAGACGCTTTCCTCTGATCGTGCTTGTTTTTCTGGGAGAATCTGATGTGTGTAAATATATAAAGCTGCTGCTGCTGCTGCATGATGGGAATCTTTATGATCCTTTTCTAAGCTGGTTTTACGCGTCTTCCTGTTTGAAAATCTTCCAGATGACGGAGAAACTTTTACTTGAAAGTCCTGAAATGCACTTTATCTTGTCTTGTTGCACCTTCTAATGTGATACTGAAATAAATCTTTATACCGCAGTATGTTTGGATGTCTAAGCCCATATTAAACACACAGCAGGTTTTCACTGGCGCGGTGACCTCTGGTCTGTAATCACATGACCTCCACGCTTCAGTTAATCATTCATCTGAAACTCAATTCCTGAAACACACACACACTCCTGGAAAATGACGGAATACAACAGCACAGCTGTTCACTGGATCAGACTGTGATTTACATCAAACAGCAGAACAATACAGAACTAGAGTACAGAAGAAACAACATCAACTACTGTAAAAGGGGTTCCCACACCTTAGTTAACTTCAAGGTCCAACACCCTCAAATTCAAGGACTTAATGTGGGGACACGTTTGCTGTGTCCAACAACAAACGTTAAGGTACCATCATAGTAGTTTTGTGCGCTTGAATGTCATGGCAATGTACAACACAAATCACCTCACGCGGGAAACATTTAACAAAACGCGTAAATGCGCCAAACTAGCGTAAATCAAGCAAGCTAGTATGCATAGGCCACTAAGTGTTGGCGAAATAACACATAAGTGGACCGGAGGGAATAATATGGATTTTTTTCCAGAAAACTTATTGCACAAAATAAATTCAAGCACTTTCAAGGACCTGTATCTGGGTCAATGACGTGACGGTTAATTTTTTTGTCCAAAGGCCTTAATAATAAAAAACAAAGATATGACATCCAGAGGTAGTAACCTGATCTATTTTATTGAATCCAAAAGGTTTTAATTATATTTTACTACATATAAAGGTATTTTAAAGTTTTTGAATTGTCAAAAGGTCATTCGGTTTAACCATCCGAAGGCCAATACAGCCATTTCATTTGTGATTAAAATATCTTAAAATGTAATAAATGTATATACTTTTTATTCTGGCATGATTTTAGAACATTATATTTCAACATAATGCAAATTTGTATTAAAATTATGTGTAGAAGTCCTTGCTTTGTTATGAGAAAGAATGTCCGGAAAAATGAATTTCATTGATGTCATTCGGAGTAACAAATATAAAGGCACCATTTTGGATAAAGTCATGCGGTCAACATCATGTGACAGGATGTGACATCATTCAGACACCTGCAAAGGACCACATGGTCATGAAGCAAAGTAAGTAAGTCTCTCTTAACTATTTGAGAAATTCATGTTTTCACTTGTTTGTACGCATGTCCCGAAATATCAGGTCATTCGGTACAACCGCTATGAAACATGGAAAATGTTGTAATATTTTAAAAACTTGTATTAAATATAAAATGTTTGATTGTATTTTTGCTTGCTAGCTAGCTAGATATCAGCATTGTTTGAAAATATTGTCATTCGATATTACCAAAAGTGTCATTCGGTAATACCGAAAATTTGGTTATACCGAATGACAGCAATGTATGTTGGTCATATTTGTACATATCTGGAATAAATAAATACAACATTTTATTAATAGAAAATGTGCAGCGTATATTATTACATCCTTTTGACTGAATTTTACTTTTGCAGATGCCTTTATCAGATAAGGAAAAAGGAGCTCGCTACTGGGAAAGGGTCAAAGCTGATCCTGTTAAAAAAGAAGAGATACTTGCCTAAAAAAAGAGAAAAGTATCATTAGTTTTTAATATTTATATTATTTTATTATCCTATTACTATTATCTGTATCATAACACTGTTACAACGCGTACAATTGGCTCTATTTTGCATAGTGTAACTAAAGAAAACTGAGTGATCAACAGGAACACCTGCCAATATTATATTATTAGTATTATAATTAATAGTTGTCGTAGATTAATTTTTATTTTTACTTACCAAAGAAAAAAAAACTCAGTGGCAAAAAAGAACAAGTGTCAATTGATGAACTTGGCCAAAATGTTTGAATTACTTTAATATCATTAACAATATGAGCTGTATGTAAATATGTTCATTCCAATAACAATGAAATGTTTTTAATGTTTGATGTACTTTTTTATATTAATATTATATTAACAAAAAATGTGCTTCTGTATCTATTTGTGTCTGTGTATTGTCTTAAATGTTCATAATGTCAAGGGCAGCAGACATAGTCATTCGGTACAACCGATACATAATAAATATTTAATTTGAATAATATTGTTTTTAATAACCAAAAGAACTACAATAATACAAATGTTAAGCAGATTAAGCTTTCTTTCTGCATTTCCCCTTTTCTCATTTCCCTGTGCATTGTTTTACTTTAATATGTAGGAGGGTTTAGAGTAATCCAATAAAATGAATACATTTATGAGATCAGTGATAATGTTATTTTATTTTATATTTCTTCCGTGTTACACACTATATACCATCTCAACATCAATGTCGAATCAGATGTTTTCATGAATAATTATCTGCAAATAATTTAAATTATTTTAAATATATTCATGGTTAAACCAAATGACTTTATTTGGTGACACATTTTTTCCATCTTGTAAAAAATGACAAAAGCAGTGTTAATTGATTGCAAAAAACACATAATCTCATTGTTAACGCTTAGTAAAACTAAAAAATGGTTTCAAAATTAATTTTATGTCCATTACATTTTTATACACTTTTAAAAAAACCTTATTCGTCTATGCATCTATGCATGTTTATTTTCAAAAACTTTCCAGGGCCTTGATTTTTTTTTTTCAGATTCACAAACTTTCAAGGATTTCAAGGACCCGTGGGAACCCTGTGTAAACCACACACACACACACACACACACACACACACACACACACACACGCGCGCGCGCGCGCTCTCTCGCTCTCTCTCTCTCTCTCTCTCTCTCTCTCTCTCTCTCTCTCACTCACACTCACACACACACACACTGATCGGCTGCAGTTCTCTCATCTCACCAGCAGATGGCGCGCAACACTAACTTGTTATACAAACACACAAAACTGACACACTCGCGCCCTCTGCTGCTCTTTATACAAACACACACAAGCAGGAGCACTATAATAGATGAAAGATAATATATTATATAGCACATTATAAAAGAAAATTAACAGAAAATTAATACAAAATATCAATAATAATTTTGCACATTTTAAACGTTTACAGAGAATATTAATAATGATAAGAACAATATTTTTTTTAAATAATATATATAAAAAAATGAATACATAAATATTATTTAATGCACTTTAAAAGTTTAGAGAATAACAATGATGATGATGATGATAAATAAATTATAAAAATAATACATAGATTAAAAATAATAAATGCAAATGAATACCTTTTAAAAGTTTCAAGAGGAAAAAAAAACAAAAAAACAATAATAATTTAATGCAAATGAAAAAAAATAATGATAAAAAAATAAATACTAATATTTTAGCACCTTTTAAAAGTTTCCAGAGAATGATAATAGTAAATAAATAGCAATTAAAAATAAATAATAATAATAATAATAAGTACATTTTAAACGTTTCAAGAAAAAAATGATGACAATAATAATAAAGAATGAATATTTTCTTATTAATAATGCAAATAATATCTTAGCACCTTTTAAAACTTTACAGACAATAAAAAATACTGATAATAATAAAAAATTAATGCAAATTTAAAAAAATAATAATACAAATACATATTAATCAAAATATTTGAGCACCTTTTAAAAGTGTGCAGAGAATAATGATGATAATAGTAAATAAATAAAAATATAAATACCAATAAATAAATAAATAATTAATAATAATAATTACATTATAAACATTTCCAGAAATAATGATAATACTAATAAAGAATTAATATTTTTTTAATAATACAAATTATAATATTTTAGCACCTTTTAAAACTTTACAGACAATAAAAATAACGATGATAATAAATACCAATGAATAAATAAGCTATAGTAATAATAATAATTGTATCACCTTTTTAAAGTTAGAGAATAATAATAATTGATAATTGTCATAATTAATAATAATCGTCAGCACCTTTTAAAAGTGTGCAGTGACACAAGAGGAGAATAAAACGAAGCGACTGCCATCGAGTAACAGGCGATCAGAGCATTGAAGCAGAAACTGGTCTGAGGTCAGACAGATCAGATCATCATCAGGGGAATCAAGTCTGACCACTGCTGCTCTGAGATCAGTTTATCATGCCTGAACATTAAGACATCTCACTAATTTGCAGTTTGCTCAACCCAAAAATAACAGTTTCTTCCACCTTTTCAACTTATATCCATGATCTCCCTTCCTCTCGTTGTGTCTTTTTCTGGTAAATGACATAAATGAACCTGTGACACCTGACAACCATATCAATCAGTCCATTAGTGAACTAGTCTAAGCAGGTTATGCAGGGACCCCTGAACTCCTGCTCCTAAACCTGACCTTTGAACTCAAGCTTCACAATAAAGACGAGACAACAACGTTTCTTCACTGTTTTTCTTTCTCTAATCCAAATGTGAACACACTTTTAATTGGTGATTAAGTTACATGTTTTATCCATGCACTGTCCATGCTTTTAGTCTTTTGTAAAAGCCCTTCAACTGTTTCTTAATGACATCAGCCACAGGAAGTGACATCATTAGATGTTTTCTAGCAGGAAGTTTGACACTGACATCCTAAACTAACTGACAATCTGTGACTAACTAGCTTTTTCTGCTCATGTATCAAGTCATCAATTCAGGGTTATTATAGTAAACTTAAACTAAAACCAAATAAACCTTTAGGTTTAAATAAACCTTAAACTTATTTTATTTCAGCTAGTTGCCAAAGATTTGGATCTCATTTTCATTTAGTGTAACTTGATGTCGCCTAATAAAATTACTAAAATTGAAATAAAATTTATATTTAAAAAAGCTAACACATAAAAATTGGAAAAACACAACAAAATATAGGCCTAACTTTATAATAAAAAAAAAGAATAAAAAAACGATTCATAAAAACTACAGGCCTAATAATATTTCAATTATACTAAAACTGGAAAAACTATATTAAAAAAAAAAAAAAAAAAACGTATAAAAATGAGAAAAATACACTAAATTACTAAAACTTTAACTATAATTAAAATATAAAACACATTCAAAAATTTAAAATATAAATAAAAACAATAATATCCCAATTATAATCTACTAAAACAACACCACAATGATAGCCTATCTTCAATTATTAAAGTTTAGTGAGCAGATTTTTATAGAATTATTCCCCCAAATGAGAGCACAAACACTTCAGTTTTTAATGTTAAAGGGGACGACCCGTGTATACAGACAAAAACCTGTCTGATCTTCATCATTATCATCATCACAGACGCTCAATTAACCTCAGCAGAACTTGAAGGTTCTGGGAGAGAGAGAAGTTCGCGAATACATGCCTGAGGGAGACAGACCTTATTACTGAGGAAGAGAGAGAGAGAGAGAGAGAGAGAGAGAGAGAGAGAGAGAGAGAGAGAGAGATGAAACTGATAGTGCAGTATTGTGTGGGTCAGTAACAGAGGCTCATTGTCAGCGTTTACTGCCCCCTGCACTGCTAATTATGAGCTGTTCCCCTCACCCGCGTCTCTCCGTCCATCCATCCATCCATCTCTCTTTCTTTCTTTCCTTCATCTACATTTCCCAAACGCTGCTTCCTGTGTCTGTAGATCATCTCTGTCTCTTCCCGTAGATGTAAACAAGCGTCGCTAAATCTGAAGCTCTCCTCTGACTTAAGAACGATGACTATAACGATAAAGTTTTGATGATCCTTCTATTTCTGTGAGAACATAAGGGAAGTCAACTCCCCAACTATACCAAAAACGAGACAGAGGAATCAATATCGTTGAAATCGCTTTCATTCAGAGCGATTTTTAACTACTACTAACGGTTAAAAACATTGCCAGCCAATCAGAATGATTCCTGCTTTAAAGCGCGCGAGCATTTAAAGCGGCAGACGCCGTCCATTGGTGTTAATATTGTTATCGTTTATCGTTATAGTTATGTATCATTGTTAATGTGAACAGGCCTTGGTCTTGAACAAGTTTGAGCATTTTAATGGCCTACATTTCGGTTAACTTGATAAGTGATGTGGGTCAGAACCGCTTCAGAAGCGCCATCTGCCTCCAGAATACTGGAACTACAGCACAGTTACTCATCTATACAAAGCGACTCACAACTGATTAATCCTACACATCTCATCTAAACTGAAATGTTACTGAAATTACTGAATCCTGATTGAACAATTTTGCAATGTTGACACCGTTTTTGTGTTTATTACAGCAAAAACTGTGGTGGCTGAGAGAGCTCAATGAGCTGTAACTGAGGAAAACACATGCAAATAGAAGAAACACCAACAAATTAAGTAAACATCTTCAGTTTGACAACACATGTGCTGCAAATACTCACAACACAACCAAATACAGAAACACACTGCAGCACAGACTACAACAGAAATGTATTTGCATGTGTTTTCTTTAGTTTCAGTGCATTTAGCTCTCTCGGCCACCATTAAAAACTCACTTAATTTAGATCAGTTTCTCAGAAAACAAAGACTTCTTCTCTTACGTCGTTTTGAATCTAACACTGAGGCTTGGTTTCACAGACAGGGTTTAGATTAAGCCAGGATTAGACCTTAGTTCAATCAGGGAATTTAAGTAGCTTTTATAAACTTGCCTGAAAAAAAAAAAAAAAAAAAAAAAACATTACTGGTGTTCATCTTGAGATAAAACAATGGCACTGATATATTAAGATCTGTCAGTTAAAACAGCTCACATATGTTTTTTTTTTTGTTTTTTTTTGTCTGTGAAACGGGGTGAGTAGTTGTGTTTCATGTGAATCTGTGTAAAATATATCTGTATATAAACTAATACTTTCTAAATTTGTTTAAATATCTCAAAAACAGAAAAACTGGAGTATCAGTTTTAAATTCAAGACAATTAACATATCTGAGACTTAAACTCGAATAAAAGTGATTACTGTGCTAGATACTACTAGACACATTTCTGACTAGTTCAAGATGATAAAACCGAGTTAAAGCATCAGTAACATCTGATGGTGA